>NC_052165.1:93989469-94074286 GCF_902713615.1 Scyliorhinus canicula | reverse complement strand
CGCACTGTCAGAGGGTCAGTACTGAGGGAGCGCCGAACTGTCAGAGGGTCAGTACTGAGGGAGTGCTGCACTGTTGGAGGGTCAGTACTGAGGGAGTGCTGCATTAGGGTCAGTACTGAGGGAGCGCCGCACTTTCAGGGGGTCAGTACTGAGGGAGTGCTGCACTGTCAGTGGGTCAGGACTGAGGGAGTGCCATACTGTCAGAGGGTCAGTACTGAGGGAGTGCTGCACTGTCAGAGGGTCAGTACTAAGGGAGCGCCGCACTGTCAGAGGGTCAGTACTGAGGGAGTGAGGCACTGTCAGCAGGTCAGTACTGAGGGAGTGCCGCACTGTCAGAGGGTCAGTACTGAGGAAGTGCTACACTGTCAGAGGGTAGGTACTGAGGGAGTGCTGCACTGTCAGAGGGTCTGTACTGAAGGAGTGCTGCACTGTCAGAGGGTCTGTACTGAGGGAGTGCTGCACTGTCAGAGGGTCAGTACTGAGGGAGTGCTGCACTGTCAGAGGGTCAGTACTGAGGGAGCGCCGCACTGTCAGAGGGTCAGTACAGAGGGAGTGCTGCACTGTCAGAGGGTCTGTACTGATGGAGTGCTGCACTGTCAGAGGGTCAGTACTGAGGGAGTGCAGCACTTTCAGAGGGTCGGTACTGAGGGAGCGCTGCACTGTCAGAGGGTCAGTACTGAGGGAGTGCTGCACTGTCAGAGGGTCTGTACTGAGGGAGTGCCGCACGGTCAGAGGGTCTGTACTGAGGGAGTGCTGCACGGTCAGAGGGTCTGTACTGAGGGAGTGCCGCACTGTCAGAGGGTCAGTACTGAGGGAGTGCCGCACTGTCAGAAGGTCAGTACTGAGGGAGTGCCGCACTGTCAGAGGGTCAGTACTGAGGGAGTGCCGCACTGTTGGAGGGTCAGTACTGAGGGAGCGCCGCACTGTCAGAGGATCAGTACTGAGGGAGTGCCGCACTGTCAGAGGGTCTGTACTGAGGGAGCGCCGCACTGTCAGAGGATCAGTACTGAGGCAGTGCCACACTGTTGGAGGGTCAGTACTGAGGGAGCTGCGCACTGTCAGAGGGTCAGTACTGAGGGAGTGCTGCACTGTCAGAGGGTCAGTACTGAGGGAGCGCCGCACTGTCAGACGGTCAGTACTGAGGGAGCGCCGCACTGTCAGAGGGTCAGTACTGATGGAGTGCCGCACTGTCAGAGGGTCAGTACTGAGGGAGCGCCGCACTGTCAGAGGGTCAGTACTGAGGGAGTGCCGCACTGTCAGAGGGTCAGTACTGAGGGAGCGCCGCACTGTCAGAGGGTCAGTACTGAGGGATTGCTGCACTGTTGGAGGGTCAGTACTGAGGGAGTGCTGCATTGGCAGAGGGTCAGTACTGAGGGAGTGCCGCACTGTCAGAGGGTCAGTACTGAGGGAGCGCCACACTGTCAGAGGGTCAGTACTGAGGGAGTGCCGCACTGTCAGAGGGTCAGTACTGAGGGAGTGCCGCACTGTTGGAGGGTCATTACTGAGGGAGCGCCGCACTCTCAGAGGGTCAGTACTAAGGGAGTGCTGCACTGTCAGAGGGTCAGTACTGAGGGAGTGCTGCACTGTCAGAGGTTCAGTACTGAGGGAGTGCAACACTGTCAGAGGGTCAGTACTGAGGGAGCGCCGCACTGTCAGAGGGTCAGTACTGAGCGAGTGCCACACTGTTGGAGGGTCAGTACTGAGGGAGCTGCGCACTGTCAGAGGGTCAGTACTGAGGGAGTGCCGCACTGTCAGAGGGTCAGTACTGAGGGAGTGCTGCACTGTCAGAGGGTCAGTACTGAGGGAGTGCCGCACTGTCAAAGGGTCAGTACTGAGGGAGCGCCGCACTGTCAGACGGTCAGTACTGAGGGAGCACCGCACTGTCAGAGGGTCAGTACTGAGGGAGTGCCGCACTGTCAGAGGGTCAGTACTGAGGGAGTGCCGCACTGTCAGAGGGTCAGTACTGAGGGAGCGCCGCACTGTCAGAGGGTCAGTACTGAGGGATTGCTGCACTGTTGGAGGGTCAGTACTGAGGGAGTGCTGCATTGGCAGAGGGTCAGTACTGAGGGAGTGCCGCGCTGTCAGAGGGTCAGTACTGATGGAGCGCCACACTGTCAGAGGGTCAGTACTGAGGGAGTGCCGCACTGTCAGAGGGTCAGTACTGAGGGAGTTCTGCACTGCCAGAGGGTCAGTACTGAGGGAGTGCTGCACTGTCAGAGGGTCAGTACTGAGGGAGTGCTGCACTGTCAGAGGGTCAGTACTGAGCGAGCGCCGCACTGTCAGAGGGTCAGTACTGAGGGCGAGCCACACTGTCAGAGGGTCAGGACTGAGGGAGCGCCGCACTGTCAGAGGGTCGGTACTGAGGATGTGCCGCACTGTCAGTGGGTCAGTACTGAGGGAGTGCTGCACTGTCAGAGGGTCAGTACTGAGGGAGTGCCGCACTGTCAGAGGGTCAGTACTGAGGGAGTGCCGCACTGTCAGAGGGTCAGTACTGAGGGGGCGCCGTACTGTCAGAGGGTCGGTACTGAGGGAGTGCTGCACTGTCAGAGGGTCGGTACTGAGGGAATGCCGCACTGTCAGAGGGTCAGTACTGAGGGAGTGCCGCACTGTCAGAGGGTCAGTACTGAGGGAGTGCCGCACTGTCGGAGGGTCAGTACTGAGGGAGTGCTGCACTGTCAGAGGGTCAGTACAGAGGGAACCGCACTGTCAGAAGGTCAGTACTGAGGGAGTGCCGCACTGTCAGCGGGTCAGTACTGAGGGAGTGATGCACTGTCAGAGGGTCAGTACTGAGGGAGTGCTGCACTGTTGGAGGGTCAGTACTGAGGGAGTGCTGCATTGTCAGAGGGTCAGTACTGAGGGAGTGCCGCACTGTCAGAGGGTCAGTATTGAGGGAGTGCTGCACTGTCAGAGGGTTAGTACTGAGGGAGTGCCGCACTGTCAGAGGGTCAGTACTGAGGGAGTGCCGCACTGTCAGAGGGTCAGTACTGAGGGAGTGCCGCACTGTCAGAGGGTCAGTACTGAGGGAGCGCTGCACTGTCAGTGGGTCAGGACTGAGGGAGTGCCATACTGTCAGAGGGTCAGTACTGAGGGAGTGCTGCACTGTCAGAGGGTCTGTACTGATGGAGTGCTGCACTGTCAGAGGGTCAGTACTGAGGGAGTGCAGCACTTTCAGAGGGTCAGTACTGAGGGAGCGCTGCACTGTCAGAGGGTCAGTACTGAGGGAGTGCTGCACTGTCAGAGGGTCTGTACTGAGGGAGTGCCGCACGGTCAGAGGGTCTGTACTGAGGGAGTGCTGCACGGTCAGAGGGTCTGTACTGAGGGAGTGCCGCACTGTCAGAGGGTCAGTACTGAGGGAGTGCCGCACTGTCAGAGGGTCAGTACTGAGGGAGTGCCGCACTGTCAGAGGGTCAGTACTGAGGGAGTGCCGCACTGTTGGAGGGTCAGTACTGAGGGAGCGCCGCACTGTCAGAGGATCAGTACTGAGGGAGTGCCGCACTGTCAGAGGGTCAGTACTGAGGGAGCGCCGCACTGTCAGAGGATCAGTACTGAGGCAGTGCCACACTGTTGGAGGGTCAGTACTGAGGGAGCTGCGCACTGTCAGAGGGTCAGTACTGAGGGAGTGCTGCACTGTCAGAGGGTCAGTACTGAGGGAGCGCCGCACTGTCAGACGGTCAGTACTGAGGGAGCGCCGCACTGTCAGAGGGTCAGTACTGATGGAGTGCCGCACTGTCAGAGGGTCAGTACTGAGGGAGCGCCGCACTGTCAGAGGGTCAGTACTGAGGGAGTGCCGCACTGTCAGAGGGTCAGTACTGAGGGAGCGCCGCACTGTCAGAGGGTCAGTACTGAGGGATTGCTGCACTGTTGGAGGGTCAGTACTGAGGGAGTGCCGCATTGGCAGAGGGTCAGTACTGAGGGAGTGCCGCACTGTCAGAGGGTAAGTACTGAGGGAGCGCCACACTGTCAGAGGGTCAGTACTGAGGGAGTGCTGCACTGTCAGAGGGTCAGTACTGAGGGAGTGCTGCACTGCCAGAGGGTCAGTACTGAGGGAGTGCTGCACTGTCAGAGGGTCAGTACTGAGGGAGTGCTGCACTGTCAGAGGGTCAGTACTGAGCGAGCGCCTCACTGTCAGAGGGTCAGTACTGAGGGCGAGCCACACTGTCAGAGGGTCAGTACTGAGGGAGTGCCGCACTGTCAGAGGGTCAGTACTGAGGGAGTGCTGCACTGCCAGAGGGTCAGTACTGAGGGAGTGCTGCACTGTCAGAGGGTCAGTACTGAGGGAGTGCTGCACTGTCAGAGGATCAGTACTGAGCGAGCGCCGCACTGTCAGTGGGTCAGTACTGAGGGAGTGCTGCACTGTCAGAGGGTCAGTACTGAGGGAGTGCCGCACTGTCAGAGGGTCAGTACTGAGGGAGTGCCGCACTGACAGAGGGTCAGTACTGAGGGAGTGCTGCACTGTCAGAGGGTCAGTACTGAGGGAGCGCTCCACTGTCAGAGGGTCAGTACTGAGGGAGCGCTGCACTATCAGAGGGTCAGTACTGAGGGAGTGCCGCACTGTCAGAGGGTCAGTACTGAGGGAGTGCCGCACTGTCAGAGGGTCAGTACTGAGGGAGCGCTGCACTGTCAGAGGGTCAGTACTGAGGGAGCGCTGCACTGTCAGAGGGTCAGTACTGAGGGAGTGCTGCACTGTCAGAGGGTCAGTGCTGAGGGAGCTCCGCACTGTCAGAGGGTCAGTACTGAGGGAGTGCCGCACTGTCAGAGGGTCAGTACTGAGGGAGTGCTGCACTGTCAGAGGGTCAGTACTGAGGGAGCGCTGCTCTGTCAGAGGGTCAGTACTGAGGGAGTGCTGCACTGTCAGAGGGTCAGTACTGAGGGAGCTCCGCACTGTCAGAGGGTCAGTACTGAGGGAGTGCCGCACTGTCAGAGGGTCAGTACTGAGGGAGTGCTGCACCGTCAAAGGGTCAGTACTGAGGGAGTGCCGCACTGTCAGAGGGTCAGTACTGAGGGAGTGCCGCACTGTCAGAGGGTCAGTAGTGAGGGAGCGCCGCACTGTCAGAGGGTCAGTACTGAGGGAGTGTTGCACTGTCAGAGGGTCAGTACTGAGGGAGTGTTGCACTGTCAGAGGGTCAGTACTGAGGGAGTGCTGCACTGTCAGAGGGTCAGTACTGAGGGAGTGCCGCACTGTCAGAGGGTCAGTACTGAGGGAGTGTTGCACTGTCAGAGGGTCAGTACTGAGGGAGTGCCGCACTGTCAGAGGGTCAGTAGTGAGGGAGCGCCGCACTGTCAGAGGGTCAGTACTGAGGGAGTGTTGCACTGTCAGAGGGTCAGTACTGAGGGAGTGTTGCACTGTCAGAGGGTCAGTACTGAGGGAGTGCTGCACTGTCAGAGGGTCAGTACTGAGGGAGTGCCGCACTGTCAGAGGGTCAGTACTGAGGGAGTGTTGCACTGTCAGAGGGTCAGTACTGAGGGAGTGCTGCACTGTCAGAGGGTCAGTACTGAGGGAGCTCCGCACTGTCAGAGGGTCAGTACTGAGGGAGTGCCGCACTGTCAGAGGGTCAGTACTGAGGGAGTGCTGCACTGTCAGAGGGTCAGTACTGAGGGAGCGCTGCTCTGTCAGAGGGTCAGTACTGAGGGAGTGCTGCACTGTCAGAGGGTCAGTACTGAGGGAGCTCCGCACTGTCAGAGGGTCAGTACTGAGGGAGTGCCGCACTGTCAGAGGGTCAGTACTGAGGGAGTGCTGCACCGTCAAAGGGTCAGTACTGAGGGAGTGCCGCACTGTCAGAGGGTCAGTACTGAGGGAGTGCCGCACTGTCAGAGGGTCAGTAGTGAGGGAGCGCCGCACTGTCAGAGGGTCAGTACTGAGGGAGTGTTGCACTGTCAGAGGGTCAGTACTGAGGGAGTGTTGCACTGTCAGAGGGTCAGTACTGAGGGAGTGCTGCACTGTCAGAGGGTCAGTACTGAGGGAGTGCCGCACTGTCAGAGGGTCAGTACTGAGGGAGTGTTGCACTGTCAGAGGGTCAGTACTGAGGGAGTGCTGCACTGTCAGAGGGTCAGTACTGAGGGAGTGCCGCACTGTCAGAGGGTCAGTACTGAGGGAGTGCCGCACTGTCAGAGGGTCAGTACTGAGGGAGTGCCGCACTGTCAGAGGGTCAGTACTGAGGGAGTGCCGCACTGTCAGCGGGTCGGTACTGAGGGAGTGCTGCACTGTCAGAGGGTCAGTACTGAGGGAGTGCCGCACTGTCAGAGGGTCAATGGGAGGGCCGCACTGTCAGAGGGTCAGTACTGAGGGAGTGCCGCACTGTCAGAGGGTCAGTAATGAGGGAGTGCTGCACTGTCAGAGGGTCAGTACTGAGGGAGCGCTGCACTGTCAGAGGGTCAGTACTGAGGGAGCGCCGCACAGTCAGAGGGTCAGTACTGAGGGAGTGCTGCACTGTCAGAGGGTCGGTACTGAGGGAGAGCCGCACTGTCAGAGGGTCAGTACTGAGGGAGCGCCGCACTGTCAGAGGGTCAGTACTGAGGGAGTGCTGCACTGTCAGAGGGTCAGTACTGAGGGAGCGCTGCACTGTCAGAGGGTCAGTACTGAGGGAGTGCTGCACTGTCGATGCATCAGCTGTGAGGGTGACTGGCCAGATTGGATTATAATTGGGGGCGAATTTCATTGACGACTTGTGGGATCTCGCTCTGTGCAGCCGAGTGCCCGACGATACGAATCATTGTTCTTTTAAGCAGCAGACACTCTGGTTCTCCATCATATTCCTCCCTCACTCACTCCCTCCGTTTCCCTTCCCCTGGCCCACCGGCGCACCATTCCCAAGGCCCTTTCCCATTCCGTGCCATCACTCCATCTTACCCAATTCTCCGGTCACCCGAATCCCACCAAAACGCTGCATGGACCTTATGGCCTCGGTCAGCCGCTGCAGGGTCTGTAGCTGCCCTGTGCGAGGGTCCGGAGGAGGTAGGTAGCCATATCGGGTGAGCCAGTCCTGTGCAAAGGAAGGGACAGAGCTTTCGCTGTCAGTGGTCCTGCTCAGCCTGCATTGCACGCGCAAACGTCGGCCATTTTGGAGCACGTGCAGAATCCATCAGCTCTCAGATTCAGAATTCAGAATGTCTGGTGATTGAACCTCAATTAAATTCCTGGTTATTCATTGGAAACAATATGGAACACAAGCCACACCCTAATAGCAATGACACAAAGCTCAATGTCAATGTGCCAAACTCCCTCATTGCCCACTCCCCTCATAGCCCCATATCAAACCCTGTGGTGAATGTACAATGCATAATTCACACTGTGTATCACTGTGTCCCTGTGGGCTCCAGCTGTGAGCCGTTGCGCAGCTCTGCCCACAGGGGGAGATGAGGAGCATGTACCGGGCTCCACCCATGCCCCCTCCCACGACCGGACGTATAAATTGCTGCGGTCTTGTGAGCCTGCCCTCAGTTCTTCTGGTCACAGGCAGGCTCAGTTGTAAGTCGATTAAAGCCTCAGTTTACTTCCACTCGTGTCTCGAGTGAATTGATGGTCGCATCAATTTAATCGACTTAAAAAAACCACCATGGAATCAGCCCTCAAACCTGATCAGCTGGAACTCGACCCGCAGGCCGCAGAAGCCAAGGAAATATTTCTACATTGGCTTCGGTGCTTCAAGGCCTACCTGGCTGCGTCGACTACCTCCGCGGTTACTGAAGAACAGAAACTCGGTCTCCTACACGCCCGGGTGAGCCATCGCATTTCTACGCAACTCGATAACACCGACTCGTACACCGAAGCCCTCGCTATAGTCGACCGCCGATACGTGCGGCCTGTAAATGAAGTTTACGCGCGGCATGTTTTCACTACCCGCGGCCAGCGCCCCGCTGAGTCGCTAGAGGACTACCTGCGCGACCGGAAAGCTCTTGCTCGGGACTGTAACTTTCAGGCTGTAACTGCCTCCCAGCATATGGAACTCGCTGTCCGTGATGTGTATGTTGCAGGGGTCGGGTCTAACTACGTGCGCCAACGTCTCCTCGAAAAAGGGGCCCAGAACCTGGAGGACACGGTAACGCTAGCAACCTCGCTGGAGGTCGCGTTTCAAAGTTTGAACTTGTTCCCCGCCGACCACGCGACCCCATCGTGGACCCCCGGCCAGAGACTGCCCCAGGCCTGCGCCGCGCGGCCACCCGCCCACCATGGAGCGCCATCGTGCCATTTCTGCGGCCAGCCCCAACACCCACGGCAGCACTGCCCGGCCCGCAACGCCACCTGCAGCAGCTGCGGTCGAAAAAGACATTTTGCTGAGGTATGCCTGTCTAAATCTAAACCCTCTAACACTCCCCGCTATCCAGAGCAATCGCTCCCCCAACTCACAGGCCCGCAGACCCCGCAATGTTGCAGCGTGTCTGCCGACTCTGCCTCCGCCCGCCATGTGCGACTCATGGGGGCCGCCATCTTGGCAATCCTTCCCCACGCGGCCGGCCATGTGCGACTCATGGGGGCCGCCATCTTGGCAATCCTCCCCCACGCAGCCGGCCATGTGCGACTCATGGGGGCCGCCATCTTGGCAATCCTCCCCCACGCGGCCGGCCATGTGCGAGTCATGGGGCCCGCCATCTTGGATGCCGTCTTCTTCCTCGCCGCCCGCCACATGCGATCATCTGGGGCCGCCATCTTGGCCAGTACCCGATGTTCCTATCGACGACTACGACCTCCGCGGACAGACATCACGGGGCCACTCCAGCACTGCTGATCGAGCCGCCGACTACCCGCAACTCAACGCAGTCACGTTGGACCAGTCGCAGCCAAAGCACCTCAGAATCTCAACGATGTCCGTGCAGGTCAACGGGTACAGGACACCGTGCCTCTTCGACTCCGGGAGCACCGAGAGCTTCGTACATCCTGACCTGGTAAGACGCTGTTCACTCCCTATCTTCCCAGCACGGCAAACTATCTCCCTCGCCTCGGGCTCGCACTCTGTCCACATACAAGGGCGCACCGTCGCGACCCTAACGATTCAGGGGGCCAGCTACTCTAATATCCAGCTGTACGTACTCCCCGAACTCTGCGCCCCACTCTTACTGGGACTCGATTCCCAATGCAACATCAAGAGCCTCACACTCAGCTTCGGCGGGCCCCTACCCCCCTCTCACTATACGCAGCTTAGCGACTAAAAATCAACCCCCCTCCACTCTTCGCTAATCTCACCGCTAACTGCAAACCCGTAGCCACTCGCAGCAGGCGGTACAGCCTGAAGGACAGGGCCACCCGCAGCAGGCGGTACAGGACAGGGCCACTCGGAGCAGGCGGTACAGCCTGCAGGACAGGGCCACTCGCAGCAGGCGGTACAGCCTGCAGGACAGGGCCACCCGCAGCAGGCGGTACAGCCTGCAGGACAGGGCCACCCGCAGCAGGCGGTACAGCCTGCAGGACAGGGCCACCCGCAGCAGGCGGTACAGCCTGCAGGACAGGGCCACCCACAGCAGGCGGTACAGGACAGGGCCACCCGCAGCAGGCGGTACAGCCTGCAGGACAGGGCCACCCGCAGCAGGCGGTACAGCCTGCAGGACAGGGCCACTCGCAGCAGGCGGTACAGCCTGCAGGACAGGGCCACCCGCAGCAGGCGGTACAGCCTGCAGGACAGGGCCACCCGCAGCAGGCGGTACAGCCTGCAGGACAGGGCCACCCGCAGCAGGCGGTATAGCCTGCAGGACAGGGCCACTCGCAGCAGGCGGTATAGCCTGCAGGACAGGGCCACTCGCAGCAGGAGGTACAGCCTGCAGGACAGGGCCACTCACAGCAGGCGGTACAGCCTGCAGGACAGGGCCACCCGCAGCAGGCGGTACAGCCTGCAGGACAGGGCCACTCGCAGCAGGCGGTACAGCCTGCAGGACAGGGCCACTCTCAGCAGGCGGTACAGCCTGCAGGACAGGGCCACTCGCAGCAGGCGGTACAGGACAGGGCCACCCACAGCAGGCGGTACAGCCTGCAGGACAGGGCCACTCGCAGCAGGCGGTATAGCCTGCAGGACAGGGCCACCCGCAGCAGGCGGTACAGGACAGGGCCACCCGCAGCAGGCGGTATAGCCTGCAGGACAGGGCCACCCGCAGCAGGCGGTACAGCCTGCAGGACAGGGCCACCCGCAGCAGGCGGTACAGCCTGCAGGACAGGGCCACTCACAGCAGGCGGTACAGCCTGCAGGACAGGGCCACTCGCAGCAGGCGGTACAGCCTGCAGGACAGGGCCACCCGCAGCAGGCGGTACAGCCTGCAGGACAGGGCCACCCGCAGCAGGCGGTACAGCCTGCAGGACAGGACCACTCGCAGCAGGCGGTACAGCCTGCAGGACAGGGCCACCCGCAGCAGGCGGTACAGCCTGCAGGACAGGGCCACCCGCAGCAGGCGGTACAGCCTGAAGGACAGGGCCACTCGCAGCAGGCGGTACAGCCTGCAGGACAGGGCCACTCGCAGCAGGCGGTACAGCCTGCAGGACAGGGCCACCCGCAGCAGGCGGTACAGCCTGCAGGACAGGGCCACCCGCAGCAGGCGGTACAGCCTGCAGGACAGGGCCACTCACAGCAGGCGGTACAGCCTGCAGGACAGGGCCACTCGCAGCAGGCGGTACAGCCTGCAGGACAGGGCCACCCGCAGCAGGCGGTACAGCCTGCAGGACAGGGCCACCCGCAGCAGGCGGTACAGCCTGCAGGACAGGGCCACTCGCAGCAGGCGGTACAGCCTGCAGGACAGGGTATTTATCAGAGCCGAAGTCCAGCGGCTCCTATGTGAGGGAATCATAGAGGCCAGTAACAGCCCCTGGAGAGCCCAGGTGGTGGTCATCAAGACCGGGGAAAAGTTCCGGATGGTGATTGATTACAGCCGGACCATTAACCGGTTCACGCACCTCGATGCGTACCCCCTCCCCAGGATTGCAGACATGGTCAACCAGATCGCCCAGTACCGCATCTTCTCCACGGTGGATCTGAAGTCTGCATACCACCAGCTCCCAATCCGCCCGGAGGACCGCCACTACACGGCATTCGAGGCCGATGGCCGCCTCTTCCATTTCCTCCGGGTTCCCTTTGGCGTCACGAATGGGGTCTCGGTGTTCCAACGACCAATGGACCGAATGGTGGACCAGTACGGGCTGCGGGCCACGTTTCCGTACTTGGATAACGTCACCATCTGCGGCCATGACCAGCAGGGCCAGGACGCCAACCTCCACCGATTTCTCCAAACCGCTCAGAAACTCAATCTCACATACAACAAGGAGAAATGCGTTTTCCGCACAACCAGGCTAGCCATCCTCGGCTACTGATGTGACCATCAATTCACTCGAGACACGATAGGAAGTAAACTGTGGCTTTAATAGACTTACAACTGAGCCTGCCTGCGACCAGAAGAACTGAGGGTAGACTCACAAGGCTGCAGAGCTTTATACTTCCGGTAGTGGGAGGGGCCATGGGCGGAGCTACGGGTGGAGCCCCGTACAAGCTCCTCATCTCCCCCTGTGGGCAGAGCCGCGCAACGGCTCACAGACAGAGCCCACAAGGACACAATACTATACAGTGTGAATTACATGATGTACATTCACCACAGCTACGTCGTGGAAAATGGAGTCCTGGGCCCCGACCCGGACCCCCTCTTACAACTCCCCCTCCCTCACTGTCCCAGGGCCCTCAAGAGGTGCCTTGGATTCTTCTCTCATTATGCCCAGTGGGTCCCCCGGTATGCGGACAAAGCCCGCCCACTATTTAAGGCCACACTCTTCCCACTGTCAGCCGAGGCCCGCCAGGCCTTGAACTGCATCAAGGAGGACATCGCCAAAGCCGCCATGCGGGCGGTGGATGAATCCGTCCCCTTTCAGGTGGAGAGCGATGCCTCAGAGGTCACTCTCGCTGTCACTCTGAATCAGGCAGGGAGACCCGTCACCTTCTTCTCCCGAACCCTCTCCGCGTCGGAACTCCGACATTCCTCAGTCAAAAAAGAAGCTCAAGCCATCGTGGAAGCCGGACGGCACTGGAGGCACTACCTCGCAGGTAGGAGGTTCACCCTCATCACTGACCAGAGATCAGTAGCCTTTATGTTCGACAACTCGCAACGGGGCAAAATAAAAAACGATAAAATCTTGAGCTGGAGGATCGAACTCTCCGCCTATAATTACGATATCATATATCGACCGGGGAAGCTCAACGAGCCCCCAGATGCCCTGTCCCGCGGCACATGCGCCAGCGCGCAAGACGACCGATTACAGGCTATCCACGATGACCTCTGCCACCCGGGGGTCACCCGGCTCGCCCACTACATCAAAGCCCAAAATCTGCCTTTCTCCACCGAGGAGGTAAAAGCCATCACCAGGAATTGCCCAATCTGTGCGGAGTGCAAACTGCACTTCTATAGACCAGACAAGGCCCACCTGGTAAAGGCTTCCCGGCCCTTTGAACGCCTGAGTATCGATTTCAAAGGGCCCCTCCCCTCGACCAATCGGAATGTGTACTTTCTTAACATCAGAGACGAATTCTCCCGCTTCCCCTTTGCCATCCCGTGCCCCAATATGACCACCCCCAATGTTATCAGAGCCCTGCACAGTGTCTTCACCCTGTTCAGTTTCCCCAGCTCCGTGCACAGCGACAGGGGTTCGTCCTTCATGAGCAACGAGCTGCGTCAGTACCTGCTCGACAAGGGCATCGCCTCGAGCAGGACTACCAGCTATATCCCCAGGGGGAACGGGCAGGTGGAGAGGGAGAACGCGATGGTCTGGAAGACTGTCCTACTGACCCTCCGGTCCAGGAATCTCCCAACCTCCCACTGGCAGGAGGTCCTCCCCGACGCGCTCCATGCTATTAGGTCCCTCCTGTGTGCGGCCACTAATCAGACCCGTCACGAGCGATTATTTGTTTACCCTCGGGGCACTACCACGGGGGCTTCGCTCCCATCTTGGTTGAGGACACCGGGCCCGGTTCTCCTCCGGAAGCACGTCCGGACACACAAAACGGACCCACTAGTAGAGAGGGAACTACTGCTTCACTCGAACCCACACTACGCCTTTATAGAGTACCCTGACGGCCGTCAGGACACCGTTTCCCTCCAGGACCTGGCGCCTGCAGGATCCACCACCACCACCATCACCGAGGTACCCCTCACACTACACCCCACCCGACCCCCCACGCCCCGGGACCCCCACGCCAATAGGTTTCCAGCCCACGCCCGGGGCCCCCACGCCTATAGGTTTCCAGCCCAAGCCCCGGGGCCCTCTGGCCTATAGGTTTCCAGCCCACGCCCCGGGGCCCCGGGCCTATAGGTTTCCAGCCAACGCCCCGGGGCCCTCTGGCCTATAGGTTTCCAGCCCACGCCCCGGGGCCCCGCGCCTATAGGATTCCAGCCCATGCCCCGGGGCCCTCTGGCCTATAGGTTTCCAGCCAACGCCCCGGGGCCCCGCGCCTATAGGTTTCCAGCCCACGCCCCGGGGCCCCGGGCCTATAGGTTTCCAGCCCTCGCCCCGGGGCCCCCACGCCTATAGGTCTCCAGCCCACGCCCCGGGGTCCCGGGCCTATAGGTTTCCAGCCCACGCCCCGGGGCCCCGGGCCTATAGGTTTCCAGCCCACGCCCCGGGCCCCCACGCCTATAGGTTTCCAGCCCACGCCCCGGGGCCCGGGCCTATAGGTTTCCAGCCCTCGCCCCGGGGCCCCCACGCCTATAGGTCTCCAGCCCACGCCCCGGGGTCCCGGGCCTATAGGTTTCCAGCCCACGCCCCGGGGCCCTCTGGCCTATAGGTTTCCAGCCCAAGCCCCGGGGCCCGGGCCTATAGGTTTCCAGCCCACACCCCGGGGCCCCGGGGCCCTCTGGCCTATAGGTTTCCAGCCCAAGCCCCGGGGCCCCGGGCCTATAGGTTTCCAGCCCACGCCCCGGGGCCCCCACGCCTATAGGTTCCAGCCCACGCCCCGGGGCCCCCACGCCTATAGGTTTCCAGCCCAAGCCCCGGGGCCCCCACGCCTATAGGTTTCCAGCCCACGCCCCGGGGCCCCCACGCCTATAGGTTTCCAGCCCAAGCCCCGGGGCCCCCACGCCTACAGGTTTCCAGCCCACGCCCCGGGGCCCCGGGCCTATAGGTTCCAGCCCACGCCCCGGGGCCCCCACGCCTATAGGTTTCCAGCCCACGCCCCGGGGCCCCGCGCCTATAGGTTTCCAGCCCACGCCCCGGGGCCCCGGGCCTATAGGTTCCAGCCCACGCCCCGGGGCCCCCACGCCTATAGGTTTCCAGCCCACGCCCCGGGGCCCCGGGCCTATAGGTTTCCAGCCCACGCCCCGGGGCCCCGGGCCTATAGGTTCCAGCCCACGCCCCGGGGCCCCCACGCCTATAGGTCTCCAGCCCACGCCCCGGGGCCCCGCGCCTATAGGTTTCCAGCCCACGCCCCGGGGCCCCGCGCCTATAGGATTCCAGCCCACGCCCCGGGGCCCTCTGGCCTATAGGTTTCCAGCCCACGCCCCGGGGCCCCGCGCCTATAGGTTTCCAGCACACGCCCCGGGACCCCCGCGCCTATAGGTTTCCAGCCCACGCCCCGGGGCCCCGGGCCTACAGGTTTCCAGCCCACGCCCCGGGACCCCCGCGCCTACAGGTTTCCAGCCCACGCCCCGGGGCCCCGGGCCTATAGGTTTCCAGCCCACGCCCCGGGGCCCCGGGCCTATAGGTTTCCAGCGCACGCCCCGGGACCCCCGCGCCTATAGGTTTCCAGCCCACGCCCCGGGGCCCCGCGCCTATAGGTTTCCATCCCACGCCCCGGGGCCCCCACGCCTATAGGTTTCCAGCCCACGCCCCGGGGACCTCTGGCCTATAGGTTTCCAGCCCACGCCCTGCGACCCCGCGCCTACAGGTTTCCAGCCCACGCCCCGGGACCCCCGCGCCTATAGGTTTCCAGCCCACGCCCCGGGGACCTCTGGCCTATAGGTTTCCAGCCCACGCCCCGGGGACCTCTGGCCTATAGGTTTCCAGCCCACGCCCCGGGGCCCCAGGCCTATAGGTTTCCAGCCCACGCCCCGGGGCCCCGGGCCTATAGGTTTCCAGCCCACGCCCCGGGGCCCCGGGCCTATAGGTTCCAGCCCACGCCCCGGGGCCCGCACGCCTATAGGATTCCAGCCCACGACCCGGGGCCCCGGGCCTATAGGTTTCTAGCCGACGCCCCGGGGCCCCGGGCCTATAGGTTCCAGCCCACGCCCCGGGGCCCCCATGCCTATAGGTTTCCATCCCACGCCCCGGGGCCCCAGGCCTATAGGTTTCCAGCCCACGCCCCGGGGCCCTCTGGCCTATAGGTTTCAGCCCACGCCCCGGGCCCCCGCGCCTATAGGGTTCCAGCCCACGCCCCGGGGCCCCAGGCCTATAGGTTCCAGCCCAGGCCCCGGGGCCCCGGGCCTATTGGTTTCCAGCCCACACCCCGGGGCCCCCACGCCTATCGGTTTCCAGCCCACGCCCCGGGGCCCCGCGCCTATAGGTTTCAGCCCACGCCCCGGGGCCCCGCGCCTATAGGTTTCAGCCCACGCCCCAGGCCTATAGGTTTCCAGCCCACGCCCCGGGGCCCCGGGCCTATAGGATTCCAGGCCACGCCCCGGGGCCCTCTGGCCTATAGGTTTCCAGCCCACGCCCCGGGGCCCCGGGCCTATAGGTTTCCAGCCCTCGCCCCGGGCCTATAGGTTTCCAGCCCAGGCCCCGGGGCCCCCACGCCTATAGGTTTCCATCCCACGCCCCGGGGCCCCCACGCCTATAGGTTTCCAGCCCACGCCCCGGGGACCTCTGGCCTATAGGTTTCCAGCCCACGCCCCGGGGCCCCGGGCCTATAGGTTTCCAGCCCACGCCCCGGGCCTATAGGTTTCCAGCCCACGCCCCGGGGCCCCGGGCCTATAGGTTTCCAGCCCACGCCCCGGGGTCCCGGGCCTATAGGTTTCCAGCCCACGCCCCGGGGCCCCCGCGCCTCTAGGTTTCCAGCCCACGCCCCGGGGCCCCGGGCCTATAGGGTTCCAGCCCACGCCCCGGGGCCCCCACGCCTATAGGTTTCCAGCCCACGCCCCGGGGCCCCGCGCCTATAGGTTTCCGGCCCACGCCCCGGGGCCCCCACGCCTATAGGTTTCCAGCCCACGCCCCGGGGCCCCAGGCCTATAGGTTCCAGCCCACGCCCCGGGGCCCCGGGCCTATAGGATTCCAGCCCACGCCCCGGGGCCCCGGGCCTATAGGATTCCAGCCCACGCCCCGGGGCCCCGCGCCTATAGGATTCCAGCCCACGCCCCGGGGCCCCGGGCCTATAGGTTTCCAGCCCACGCCCCGGGGCCCCAGGCCTATAGGTTTCCAGCCCACGCCCCGGGGCCCCGGGCCTATAGGATTCCAGCCCACGCCCCGGGGCCCTCTGGCCTATAGGTTCCAGCCCACGCCCCGGGGCCCTCTGGCCTATAGGTTTCCAGCCCACGCCCCGGGGCCCCGGGCCTATAGGATTCCAGGCCACGCCCCGGGGCCCTCTGGCCTCTAGGTTTCCAGCCCACGCCCCGGGGCCCCGGGCCTATAGGTTTCCAGCCCACGCCCCGGGGCCCCGGGCCTATAGGTTTCCAGCCCACGCCCCGGGGCCCCCACGCCTATAGGTTTCCAGCCCACGCCCCGGGGCCCCCACGCCTATAGGTTTCCAGCCCACGCCCCGGGGCCCCGGGCCTATAGGTTTCCAGCCCACGCCCCGGGGCCCCGGGCCTATAGGTTTCCTGCGCCTCCTTTTGCCCGTTGCACTGGTCAGAAATGAAGCTCTGAACGAACCACCCCCGGAGGCCACCCTCAGATCCACACCGCCCGTCAGCACACAGCCATCTTAAGCGGCTGCCACCCCGGTGCTCCGCCGATCCCAAAGGACGACTCGGCCACCGGACCGGGTCAATCTGTAGACACGTCAGCCCCGCCACACTTGATTTTTTTTACAGCGGGTGAATGTGGTGAATGTATAGTGTATAATTCACACTGTGTATGACTGTGTCCCTGTGGGCTCTGTCTGTCAGCCGTTACGCGGCTCTGCCAACAGGGGGAGATGAGGAGCTTGTCCAGGGCTCCACCCTTGGCTCTGCCCAGGGCCCCTCCCACTACCAGAAGTATAAAGCGCTGCGGTCTTGTGAGCTGCTCTCAGTGCTTCTGGTCACAGGCAGGCTCAGTTGTAAGTCGATTAAAGCCACAGTTTACTTCCTCTCAGGTCCCGAGTGAATTAATGGTCGCATCAAACCCCAAACTAATCTCACTGCTCTGCGCTCCCCATAGCCCTGTATCAATCCCCAAACTAACCCCACTGTCCCGCTCTCTCCCCATAGCACTGTATCAATCCCCAAACTAATCCCACTGCCCTACTCTATCCCCACATCCCTGTATCAATCCCCAAACTAACCCCACTGTCCCGCTCTCTCCCCATAGCCCTGTATCAATCCCCAAACTAACCCCACTGTCCCGCTCTCTCCCCACATCCCTGTATCAATCCCCAAACTAATCCCACTGCCCCGCTCTCTCCCCATAGCCCTGTATCAATCCCCAAACTAATCCCACTGCCCCACTCTCTCCCCATAGCCCTGTAACAATCCCCAAACTAATCCCACTGCCCCACTCTCTCCCCATAGCCCTGTATCAATCTACAAACTAATCCCACTGCCCACTCTCTCCCCATAGCCCTGTATCAATCCCCAAACTATTCCCACTGCCCTACCCACTCCCCATAGCCCTGTATCAATCCCCAAACTAATCCCACTGCCCCACTCTCTCCCCATAGCACTGTATCAAACACCAAACTAACCCCACTGTCCCGCTCTCTCCCCATAGCCCTGTATCAATCCCCAAACTAATCCCACTGCCCCACTCTCTCCCCATAGCCCTGTATCAATCCCAAACTAATCCCACTGCCCCGCTCTCTCCCCATAGCCCTGTATCAATCCCAAACTAACCCCACTGCCACACTCTCTCCCCATATCCCTGTATCAATCCCCAAACTAATCCCACTGCCCCACTCTCTCCCCATAGCACTGTATCAAACACCAACTAATCCAACTGTCCCGCTCTCTCCCCATAGCCCTGTATCAAACACCAAACTAATCCCACTTCCCCGCTCTCTCCACATCGCCCTGTATCAAACACCAAACTAAGCCCACTGTCCCGCTCTCCCCATAGCCCTGTATCAATCCCCAAACTAATCTCACTGCCCCACTCTCTCCCCATAGACCTGTACCAATCCCAATCCTGACACCCTCTGTACTGCAGCAACACCCAGATCCCTCTGTGCCACAGCAACACCCAGATCCCTCTGTACCGCAGCGACACCCAGATCCCTCTGTACCACAGCAACACCCAGATCCCTCTGTACCACAGCAACACCCAGATCCCTCTGTACCGCAGCAACACCCAGATCTCTCTGTACCACAGCAACACCCAGATCCCTCTGTACCACAGCAACACCCAGATCCCTCTGTACCGCAGCAACACCCAGATCCCTCTGTACCGCAGCAACACCCAGATCCCTCTGTACCACAGCAACACCCAGATCCCTCTGTACCACAGCAACACACAGATCCCTCTGTACGGCAGCAACACGCAGATCCCTCTGTACCGCAGCAACACCCAGATCCCTCTGTACCACAGCAACACCCAGATCCCTCTGTACCGCAGCAACACCCAGATCCCTCTGTACCACAGCAACACCCAGATCCCTCTGTACCGCAGCAACACCCAGATCCCTCTGTACCACAGCAACACCCAGATCCCTCTGTACCGCAGCAACACCCAGATCCCTCTGTACCGCAGCAACACCCAGATCCCTCTGTACCACAGCAACACCCAGATCCCTCTGTACCGCAGCAACACCCAGATCCCTCTGTACCGCAGCAACACCCAGATCCCTCTGTACCGCAGCAACACCCAGATCCCTCTGTACCGCAGCAACACCCAGATCCCTCTGTACCACAGCAACACCCAGATCCATCTGTACCGCAGCAACACCCAGATCCCTCTGTACCACAGCAACACCAGGATCCCTCTGTACCGCAGCAACACCCAGATCCCTCTGTACCACAGCAACACCCAGATCCCTCTGTACCACAGCAACACCCAGATCCCTCTGTACCACAGCAACACCCAGATCCCTCTGTACCGCAGCAACACCCAGATCCCTCTGTACCACAGCAACACCCAGATCCCTCTGTACCACAGCAACACCCAGATCCCTCTGTACCACAGCAACACCCAGATCCCTCTGTACCACAGCAACACCCAGATCCCTCTGTACCGCAGCAACACCCAGATCCCTCTGTACCGCAGCAACACCCAGATCCCTCTGTACCACAGCAACACCCAGATCCCTCTGTACCGCAGCAACACCCAGATCCCTCTGTACAACAGCAACACCCAGATCCCTCTGTACCACAGCAACACACAGATCCCTCTGTACCGCAGCAACACCCAGATCCCTCTGTACCGCACTGACACCCAGATCCCTCTGTACCACAGCAACACCCAGATCCCTCTGTACCACAGCGACACCCACATCCCTCTGTACCACAGCAACACCCAGATCCCTCTGTACCACAGCAACACCCAGATCCCTCTGTACCGCAGCAACACCCAGATCCCTCTGTACCACAGCAACACCCAGATCCCTCTGTACCGCAGCAAAACCCAGATCCCTCTGTACCACAGCAACACCCAGATCCCTCTGTACCACAGCAACACCCAGATCCCTCTGTACCACAGCAATACCCAGATCCCTCTTCACCACAGCGACACCCAGATCCCTCTGTACCACAGCAACACCCAGATCCCTCTGTACCACAGCAACACCCAGATCCCTCTGTACCGCAGCAACACCCGGATCCCTCTGTACCGCAGCAACACCCAGATCCCTCAGTACCGCAGCAACACCCAGATCCCTCTGTACCACAGCAACACCCAGATCCCTCTGTACCGCAGCAACACCCAGATCCCTCTGTACCGCAGCAACACCCAGATTCCTCTGTACCGCAGCAACACCCAGATCCCTCTGTACCGCAGCAACACCCAGATCCCTCTGTACCACAGCAACACCCAGATCCCTCTGTACCGCAGCAACACCCAGATCCCTCTGTACCGCAGCAACATCCAGATCCCTCTGTACCGCAGCAACACCCAGATCCCTCTGTACCGCAGCAACACCCAGATCCCTCTGTACCGCAGCAACACCCAGATCCCTCTGTACCACAGCGACACCCAGATCCCTCTGTACCGCACTGACACCCAGATCCCTCTGTACCACAGCAACACCCAGATCCCTCTGTACCGCAGCAACACCCAGATCCCTCTGTACTGCAGCATCACCCAGACCCCTCTGTCCGACAGCAACACCCAGATCCCTCTGTACCGCAGCAACACCCAGATCCCTCTGTACCACAGCAACACCCAGATCCCTCTGTACCGCAGCAACACCCAGATCCCTCTGTACGGCAGCAACACCCGGATCCCTCTGTACCACAGCAACACCCAGATCCCTCTGTACCACAGCAACACCCAGATCCCTCTGTACCACAGCAACACCCAGATCCCTCTGTACCGCAGCAACACCCAGATCCCTCTGTACCACAGCAACACCCAGATCCCTCTGTACCACAGCAACACCCAGATCCCTCTGTACCACAGCAACACCCGGATCCCTCTGTACCACAGCAACACCCAGATCCCTCTGTACCACAGCAACACCCAGATCCCTCAATACCACAGCAACACCCAGATCCCTCTGTACCGCAGCAACACCCAGATCCCTCTGTACCACAGCAACACCCAGATCCCTCTGTACCACAGCAACACCCAGATCCCTCTGTACCACAGCAACACCCAGATCCCTCTGTAGCACAGCAACACGCAGATCCCTCTGTAGCACAGCAACACCCAGATCCCTCTGTACCACAGCAACACCCAGATCCCTCTGTACCACAGCAACACCCAGATCCCTCTGTACCACAGCAACACCCAGATCCCTCTGTACCGCAGCATCTCCCAGATCCCTCTGTACCGCATTGACACACAGATCCCTCTGTACCACAGCAACACCCAGATCCCTCTGTACCACAGCAACACCCAGATCCCTCTGTACCACAGCAACACCCAGATCCCTCTGTACCGCAGCAACACCCAGATCCCTCTGTACCGCAGCAAGACCCAGATCCCTCTGTACCACAGCAACACCCAGATTCCTCTGTACCACAGCAACACCCAGATCCCTCTGTACCGCAGCAAGACCCAGATCCCTCTGTACCACACTGACACCCAGATCCCTCTGTACCACAGCAACACCCAGATCCCTCTGTACCGCAGCAACACCCAGATCCCTCTGTACCGCAGCAACACCCAGATCCCTCTACCGCAGCGACACCCAGATCCCTCTGTACCACAGCAACACCCAGATCCCTCTGACAGCAACACCCAGATCCCTCTGACAGCAACACCCAGATCCCTCTGTACCACAGCAACACCCAGATTCCTCTGACAGCAACACCCAGATCCCTCTGTACCACAGCAACACCCAGATCCCTCTGTACCACAGCGACACTCAGATCCCTCTATACCACAGCAACACCCAGATCCCTCTGTACCACATCAACACCCAGATCCCTCCCACAGCAACACCCAGATCCCTCTGTACGGCAGCAACACCCAGATCCCTCTGTACCGCAGCAACACCCAGATCCCTCTGTTCCACAGCAACACCCAGATCCCTCAGTATCACAGCAACAACCAGATCCCTCTGTACCGCAGCAACACCCAGATCCCTCTGTACCACAGCAACACCCAGATCCCTCTGTACCGCAGCAACACCCAGATCCCTCTGTACCACAGCAACACCCAGATCCCTCTGTACCACAGCAACACCCAGATCCCTCTGTACCGCAGCAACACCCAGATCCCTCTGTACCACAGCAACACCCAGATCCCTCTGTACCGCAGCAACACCCAGATCCCTCTGTACCACAGCAACACCCAGATCCCTCTGTACCGCAGCAACACCCAGATCCCTCTGTACCGCAGCAACACCCAGATCCCTCTGTACCACAGCAACACCCAGATCCCTCTGTACCACAGCAACACCCAGATCCCTCTGTACCACAGCAACACCCAGATCCCTCTGTACCGCAGCATCTCCCAGATCCCTCTGTACCACAGCAACCCCCAGATCCCTCTGTACCGCAGCAACACCCAGATCCCTCTGTACGGCAGCAACACCCAGATCCCTCTGTACCACAGCAACACCCAGATCCCTCTGAACCACAGCAACACCCAGATCCCTCTTCACCACAGCGACACCCAGATCCCTCTGTACCGCAGCAACACCCAGATCCCTCTGTACCACAGCAACACCCAGATCCCTCTGTACCGCAGCGACACCCAGATCCCTCTGTACCGCACTGACACCCAGATCCCTCTGTACCGCACTGACACCCAGATCCGTCTGTACTTCAGCAACACCCAGATCCCTCTGTACCGCAGCAACACCCAGATCCCTCTGTACCGCAGCAACACCCAGATCCCTCTGTACCGCAGCAACACCCAGATCCCTCTGTACCGCAGCAACACCCAGATCCCTCTGTACCACAGCAACACCCAGATCCCTCTGTACCACAGCAACACCCAGATCCCTCTGTACCACAGCAACACCCCGATCCCTCTGTACCACAGCAACACCCAGATCCCTCTGTACAACAGCAACACCCAGATCCCTCTGTACCGCAGCAACACCCAGATCCCTCTGTACCGCAGCAACACCCAGATCCCTCTGTACCGCAGCAACACCCAGATCCCTCTGTACCACAGCAACACCCAGATCCCTCTGTACCACAGCAACACCCAGATCCCTCTACCGCAGCGACACCCAGATCCCTCTGTACCACAGCAACACCCAGATCCCGCTGACAGCAACACCCAGATCCCTCTGACAGCAACACCCAGATCCCTCTGTACCACAGCAACACCCAGATTCCTCTGACAGCAACACCCAGATCCCTCTGTACCGCAGCAACACCCAGATCCCTCTGTACCACAGCAACACCCAGATCCCTCTGTACCGCAGCATCTCCCAGATCCCTCTGTACCACAGCAACACCCAGATCCCTCTGTACCGCAGCAACACCCAGATCCCTCTGTACCACAGCAACACCCAGATCCCTCTGTACCACAGCAACACCCAGATCCCTCTGTACCACAGCAACACCCAGATCCCTCTTCACCACAGCGACACCCAGATCCCTCTGTACCGCAGCAACACCCAGATCCCTCTGTACCGCAGCAACACCCAGATCCCTCTGTACCGCAGCAACACCCAGATCCCTCTGTACCGCAGCAACACCCAGATCCCTCTGTACCGCAGCAACACCCAGATCCCTCTGTACCGCAGCAACACCCAGATCCCTCTGTACCACAGCAACACCCAGATCCCTCTGTACCACAGCAACACCCAGATCCCTCTGTACCGCAGCAACACCCAGATCCCTCTGTACCGCAGCAACACCCAGATCCCTCTACCGCAGCGACACCCAGATCCCTCTGTACCACAGCAACACCCAGATCCCTCTGACAGCAACACCCAGATCCCTCTGACAGCAACACCCAGATCCCTCTGTACCACAGCAACACCCAGATTCCTCTGACAGCAACACCCAGATCCCTCTGTACCACAGCAACACCCAGATCCCTCTGTACCACAGCGACACTCAGATCCCTCTATACCACAGCAACACCCAGATCCCTCTGTACCACATCAACACCCAGATCCCTCCCACAGCAACACCCAGATCCCTCTGTACGGCAGCAACACCCAGATCCCTCTGTACCGCAGCAACACCCAGATCCCTCTGTTCCACAGCAACACCCAGATCCCTCAGTATCACAGCAACAACCAGATCCCTCTGTACCGCAGCAACACCCAGATCCCTCTGTACCACAGCAACACCCAGATCCCTCTGTACCGCAGCAACACCCAGATCCCTCTGTACCACAGCAACACCCAGATCCCTCTGTACCACAGCAACACCCAGATCCCTCTGTACCGCAGCAACACCCAGATCCCTCTGTACCACAGCAACACCCAGATCCCTCTGTACCGCAGCAAGACCCAGATCCCTCTGTACCACAGCAACACCCAGATCCCTCTGTACCGCAGCAACACCCAGATCCCTCTGTACCGCAGCAACACCCAGATCCCTCTGTACCACAGCAACACCCAGATCCCTCTGTACCACAGCAACACCCAGATCCCTCTGTACCACAGCAACACCCAGATCCCTCTGTACCGCAGCATCTCCCAGATCCCTCTGTACCACAGCAACCCCCAGATCCCTCTGTACCGCAGCAACACCCAGATCCCTCTGTACGGCAGCAACACCCAGATCCCTCTGTACCACAGCAACACCCAGATCCCTCTTCACCACAGCGACACCCAGATCCCTCTGTACCGCAGCAACACCCAGATCCCTCTGTACCGCAGCAACACCCAGATCCCTCTGTACCGCAGCGACACCCAGATCCCTCTGTACCGCACTGACACCCAGATCCCTCTGTACCGCACTGACACCCAGATCCGTCTGTACTTCAGCAACACCCAGATCCCTCTGTACCGCAGCAACACCCAGATCCCTCTGTACCACAGCAACACCCAGATCCCTCTGTACCACAGCAACACCCAGATCCCTCTGTACCACAGCAACACCCCGATCCCTCTGTACCACAGCAACACCCAGATCCCTCTGTACAACAGCAACACCCAGATCCCTCTGTACCACAGCAACACCCAGATCCCTCTGTACCACAGCAACACCCAGATCCCTCTACCGCAGCGACACCCAGATCCCTCTGTACCACAGCAACACCCAGATCCCTCTGACAGCAACACCCAGATCCCTCTGACAGCAACACCCAGATCCCTCTGTACCACAGCAACACCCAGATTCCTCTGACAGCAACACCCAGATCCCTCTGTACCGCAGCAACACCCAGATCCCTCTGTACCACAGCAACACCCAGATCCCTCTGTACCGCAGCATCTCCCAGATCCCTCTGTACCACAGCAACACCCAGATCCCTCTGTACCGCAGCAACACCCAGATCCCTCTGTACCACAGCAACACCCAGATCCCTCTGTACCACAGCAACACCCAGATCCCTCTGTACCACAGCAACACCCAGATCCCTCTTCACCACAGCGACACCCAGATCCCTCTGTACCGCAGCAACACCCAGATCCCTCTGTACCGCAGCAACACCCAGATCCCTCTGTACCGCAGCAACACCCAGATCCCTCTGTACCGCAGCAACACCCAGATCCCTCTGTACCGCAGCAACACCCAGATCCCTCTGTACCGCAGCAACACCCAGATCCCTCTGTACCACAGCAACACCCAGATCCCTCTGTACCACAGCAACACCCAGATCCCTCTGTACCGCAGCATCTCCCAGATCCCTCTGTACCACAGCAACACCCAGATCCCTCTGTACCACAGCAACACCCAGATCCCTCTGTACCACAGCAACACCCAGATCCCTCTGTACCACAGCAACACCCAGATCCCTCTGTACCGCAGCATCTCCCAGATCCCTCTGTACCACAGCAACACCCAGATCCCTCTGCACCACAGCATCTCCCAGATCCCTCTGTACCACAGCAACACCCAGATATCTCTGCACCACAGCATCTCCCAGATCCCTCTGTACCACAGCAACACCCAGATCCCTCTGTAGCACAGCAACACCCAGATCCCTCTGTACCACAGCAACACCCAGATCCCTCTGTAGCCAAGTGCTCTGCTATCTCCCTCTATTTAAATAATGCTGTTCTGCTGTATTCTTGCTGCCGAAATGGACGTCACATTTTCCCACATTGTACTACATCTGATGAATATATTGTCCATTCCAAAAAAGTCCCGTTTCATTGTGATGACCTTTGTGTTTTCCTCACAGTTTTCCTGTCTATGAATCTCTGTTTTTGGCAGCAAAGCCCAGAGCCTGGGGCTGGTTGGATGAGGAGCGGGCAGCGAGGATTGGGAGGTTTTGGAACCTTTCCCATGCTCCCTGGTGTACAGTCACTGCGGGATGTGTCTTCTGGGTGTCCGAACCCCCGTTAAATAATAATAATGTCCAGGCCGAGGAATCAAATCCTCACCTCCCCTGGAGGCCTTTGGGTAAATATGGTTTGATGGTGGGAACTTTGCCTTGCCCTAGATTGAGGATACCGCCTGGCCCACCCATCACCTGCAGACAGGCTTGGTCAAACTCCCTTCGGATTGGACCGTTGATGGGTGATTCCCTGCCCTATTGTTGTCTGGGGCAATTTGACCCATCTCGGGTTCTGGCCTATGTCTACGGGAAGCCGCCCCTCCATGTCCGACCCTTCGCATCCGGGGACGATGAGACAGACGCCATTCCATTCGTGCAAAGGCCACGGGCTGGATTCTCCGTTTGGGAGACTACGTCCCCCATGTCAGTGAGCAAACGGTGGTCTGTTACGCCAGAAAAACTGGTGCAAAGCGGCCACCAATTCTCCATTCTGCTGGGGGCTAGCAGGGAGGCAGCGAAGGGCTCGCTGTTCTTGCTGCTGATACGGCCCCCACCACTTCCTGTTCCGAGGCCGCGCCCTGCTCCACGGCGGACTCAGCCCCCGGCTGTCCGGCTAACCCGCATCGGCAGCTCGCCCGCCCTGGACTACCCGCCCATATTGCCCCAGGCCTGAATGAGGCCCCCGCCGCCGCCCGCCGATCGGACTTCCCACGACTGTGGCGGCCCCACGAGATTCGCGAACGGTATGACCCACGCTGTCGGGAACCCGGCCGGTCGGGGACTGAGCCTCACGGGCCCACCCTTCAGGCAATGTCCTGAGGCTGTAAATAATCAGCATGGCTTCCTCCTCGAGTACGCCGCTTTTCGTGGGGGGGGGGCGGAGAAATTAAAACGGATTGTCCGCCCTGTCGCCAAACGCGATTTCGGCGTCAGGAAAAGGCGAATCCAGCCCCACGCTCTGCCGATCGAATTTCCAAAACGCCAATTGGCGACCGTTGCCTCGGCGACGGGAGTTGTGATTCTCCCTTTTATCCTGTCAGGTTTAGGTTCTCCCAGTTGCCGGGGTGGGATTTGAACCGTTGTCCCCCAGAGATTCCGCTGGATTACTGATCCAGCGAGGTGACCACATCGCTGCCAGATCCCTGCTATTTTCTGATCGTCGTCCCCCTTTCGAAGTTCAGCCCAGTGACGCCTGTGGCTTTCTCCTTTTGCTTGATTCTGTGCAGCCCCTTCCCCCTGGTCTCACCCTCTCAGAGACCGACACAAATCTCGGTAACTCTCTGCCTGTAATTCTGCACCAGCCCTGATTCAATCCCCCTCCCCTTCACCTGGGGACCCCTCCCTGCCTCACAGGCGCCTGCAAACAGGAACAATGTTGGCCTCTCTCTGTCGGCCACGCCCTGTAGCAAACCAAACACAATTTGTCGAGACCAATTTGTTTTCACCTCATCCTCTTGAGTTCAACTGTCAACTGTGGGCTGAGCATTAACCCAGCTGTTTGTTTTTAATCGTTGCCACCCCCTCCCCCAGCTCACAATCAGGCAGGGGCACAAGATTGCCATCCCCTTCCCCGAGGTCTGATCAACTGAAATCTGGATTCTGCCTCTTTGTACTTTTATATTCATTTAATAAACTCAATTGATGGCCGCCTTAGCCTGTTCTGTGTCCAGTTCATCTGAAGCCCCCAACGCTCCCCCACCCGCCTGCCCTCCCCGACGTTCCCTCAGTGCGCCTGTGGGTAATCTCTCTTTCCCAAACGCCCTCCCACCCACCCTGTCTCGCTCCCCACCCAAACAGGGAGCTCACTCTCCGGGGACGAGGCACTCACGGCGCGCGGAGTGGAGGGGAACTACGCGCAAGAGAGGTCTGCGTGTGAAGGACAACGATGAGCAAAAGAAAACAGATCGGACCGCCGGCGCCAACGGGTCCCATTGGCCCACCGCAGGATTGGGCTGACCAATCGCACGCCCTGGCTCTGTCCCCTGCTCTCCGCCAATGGCTCAGAGATCAAGTCAACCCCTTTGAAAGTTCTCTCTCTACGCCCTTGCCCGTCCGACCTGTGGTCCGGGTGCAGCTCAATCTACCGGATTACGGAGCCCCCGTCGCGGGAATTAATTCCTTCCGCCCTCCTGTGCAAGCTGCGACGCTTTGGGTAAATCTGCCCCCCCATCTCCCCCCCCCCCCGGCCGCCCTTATCCTGTCAGACCTCCGCTGGAAGGGGGAACCACCCTAGCTTACCTCTGGTCTCTCTGCGCAGGGGGATCTGTCAAACAGATGGTCGAGACACCCCCCCCCCCCCCCACCCCCCCCCCCCCCCCCCCCCACCACCCACCCACCACCACTCAGAGTTTGCTCACCACTCCTTTGCTGATCTCCTGGGCTCGCAGATCTTGGCTCTGGGTTAGCTCGATGAAAGTCGCCAAGATCGCAATTGCGAGGAACATTCTGTGTGGCGAGCAATCCCTCTGCCGGTCGGTCACTCCGGGATATTTCACACAGAGAGAGAGAGAGAGAGGTGGTCGCCGTCTCCTACGGCACTTAAGTAGTTGTGAGCCTCCTAATCTGCTTGGTCAGTCAAAAGTGTTTCCTCTGTTGTTCTCCTCCCCCTTCCCCTCTCTCTCTCTCTCTCTCTCTCGCTCTCTCCCACTCTCAGTTATTCTGTGTCTCTCTCTCTCTCTCTGTGTCTCACTCTCTCTCTCTGTCTCACTATCTCTGTCTCTCGCTCACTCTGTCTCTGACTCTCCCCCAATCTCTGTCGCTATCTTTGCTGCTGTCCCTAACTCTCCCTTTCTCTCTGTTTTTCTCGCTCTCTTTGTCTCTCTCTCTCTGTCTCTCTCTCTCTCACACTCTCTCCTTCCTTTTCTGTACCTTTCTCCCGCTCTCTCCCTCTCATAAATACACTCAGTCTTTGTCTCTCTCTCTCTTTCTTGGTCTCTCTGTCTCTCTCTCTCTGCCTTACTTTCTCTCTCTTTATTTCTTTCTCTGTCTCTCTTACTTTTTCTCGGTCTCTGTCTCTCTCTCGGTCTCTTTCTGTGTCTCTTTCTCTCTGTCTCTCTTTCTTTTTCTGTGTCTCTCTCTCTTTCTGTCTCACTCTCTGTCACTCTCTCTCTCTCTTGATGTATCTCTCTCTCTGTCTCCTTCTTTCTCTCTCTCTCTGTCTCTCCCTCTCTCTCTCTCTCTGACTCTCCCGCACTCTCGCTGTCTCTCTCTCTCTCTCTGTCTCTGTCTCTCCTTCTTTCTCTCTCTGACTCTCCCTCACTCTCGCTGTCTCTGTCTCTGTCTCTCACTTTCTCTCTCTCTCTCTATATATATATATATCTATCTGTCGCTCTTGCTCTCCCTCGATCACCGCTAATGGATGCAGATAATTAGGAGCAGTCCCAGGGGCTCGCAATGTGAGATGTGGAGACACAGTGACCAGCCCTCTCTATTTAACGGTTCAGTAACAGTGAAGTGAGTAAGTGGGGCAGAAATCTCAAAGCAAAATCCAGTTCGCTTGGAGATGTTCCTCTGCTCACACACAATCGTGATACAGGAGGAAAGCACAGGGTCATCCACGCACAAATCGAGAAAAATGAACTGCTCTGTTGTGTTCCCGAAGATTGGACAGATGATTTCAGAAACTGCCCCAGTAATTTGAGATTCTAAGTCTGTTCAAGCACTTAACCCGGCTGGTAAAAGCTTTCATGGCTCTCCCAACGTCTGGTTGCACAGAGAACCCTCTGTCAAAATCACTCAGGAAGAACGCGATGCTCGACCGGAGACCCTAGCGGCCTCCGACCACCATGACAACGATCCACAATATTCCATCAGCACTCACAATCGCCGTTCTGATTTAAGTCAGTACTGAGGGAGTGCCGCACTGTCAGAGGGTCAGTACTGAGGGAGTGCCGCACTGTCAGAGGGTCAGTACTGAGGGAGTGCTGCATTGTCGGAGGGTCAGTACTGAGGGAGTGCTGCACTGTCAGAGGGTCAGTACTGAGGGAGTGCCGCACTGTCAGAGGGTCAGTACTGAGGGAGTGCCGCACTGTCAGAGGGTCAGTACTGAGGGAGTGCCGCACTGTCAGAGGGTCAGTACTGAGGGAGTGCCGCACTGTCGGAGGGTCAGTACTGAGGGAGTGCCGCACTGTCGGAGGGTCAGTACTGAGGGGGTGCCGCACTGTCAGAGGGTCAGTGCTGAGGGAGTACTGCACTGTAAGAGGGTCAGTACTGAGGGAGTGCCGCACTGTCGGAAGGTCAGTACTGAGGGAGTGCTGCACTGTCAGAGGGTCTGTACTGAGGGAGTGCTGCACTGTCAGAGGGTCAGTACTGAGGGAGTGCTGCACTGTCAGAGGGTCAGTACTGAGGGAGTGAGGCACTGTCAGAGCGTCAGTACTGAGGGAGTGCCACACTGTCGGAAGGTCAGTACTGAGGGAGTGCTGCACTGTCAGAGGGTTAGTACTGAGGGAGTGTCGCACGGTCGAAGAGTCAGTACTGAGGGAGTACCGCACTGTCAGAGGGTCAGTACTGAGGGAGTGCTGCACAGTCAGAGGGTCAGTACTGAGGGAGTGCCGCACTGTCAGAGGGTCAGTACTGAGGGAGTGCTGCACTGTCAGAGGGTCAGTACTGAGGGAGTGCCGCACTGTCAGAGGGTCAGTACTGAGGGAGTGCGGCACTGTCAGAGGGTCAGTACTGAGGGAGTGCCGCACTGTCAGAGGGTCAGTACTGAGGGAGTGCTGCACAGTCAGAGGGTCAGTACTGAGGGAGTGCCGCACTGTCAGAGGGTCAGTACTGAGGGAGTGCTGCACTGTCAGAGGGTCAGTACTGAGGGAGCGCCGCACTGTTGGAGGGTCAGTACTGAGGGAGCGCAGCAGTGTCAGAGGGTTAGTACTGAGGGAGTGCCGCACTGTCAGAAGGTCACTACTGAGGGAGTGCCGCACTGTCAGAGGGTGAGTACTAAGGGAGTGCTGCACTGTCAGAGGGTCAGTACTGAGGGAATGCCGCACTGTCAGAGGGTCAGTACTGAGAGAGCGCCGCACTGTCAGAGGGTCAGTACTGAGGGAGTGCTGGCACTGTCAGAGGGTCAGTACTGAGGGAGTGCCGCACTGTCAGAGGGTCAGTACTGAGGGAGTGCTGGACTGCCAGAGGTTCAGTACTGACGGAATGCCGCACTGTCAGAGGGTCAGTACTGAGGGAGTGCTGCACTGTCAGAGGGTCAGTACTGAGAGAGCGCCGCACTGTCAGAGGGTCAGTACTGAGGGAGTGCTGCACTGTCAGAGGGTCAGTACTGAGGGAGTGCCGCACTGTCAGAGGGTCAGTACTGAGGGAGTGCTGCACTGTCAGAGGGTCAGTACTGAGGGAGTGCCGCACTGTCAGAGGGTCAGTACTGAGGGAGTGCTGCACTGTCGGAAGGTCAGTACTGAGGGAGTGCCACACTGTCGGAAGGTCAGTACTGAGGGAGTGCTGCACTGTCAGAGGGTTAGTACTGAGGGAGTGTCGCACGGTCGAAGAGTCAGTACTGAGGGAGTACCGCACTGTCAGAGGGTCAGTACTGAGGGAGTGCTGCACAGTCAGAGGGTCAGTACTGAGGGAGTGCCGCACTGTCAGAGGGTCAGTACTGAGGGAGTGCTGCACTGTCAGAGGGTCAGTACTGAGGGAGCGCCGCACTGTTGGAGGGTCAGTACTGAGGGAGCGCAGCAGTGTCAGAGGGTTAGTACTGAGGGAGTGCCGCACTGTCAGAAGGTCACTACTGAGGGAGTGCCGCACTGTCAGAGGGTGAGTACTAAGGGAGTGCTGCACTGTCAGAGGGTCAGTACTGAGGGAATGCCGCACTGTCAGAGGGTCAGTACTGAGGGAGTGCTGCACTGTCAGAGGGTCAGTACTGAGAGAGCGCCGCACTGTCAGAGGGTCAGTACTGAGGGAGTGCTGCACTGCCAGAGGGTCAGTACTGAGGGAATGCCGCACTGTCAGAGGGTCAGTACTGAGGGAGTGCTGCACTGCCAGAGGGTCAGTACTGAGGGAATGCCGCACTGTCAGAGGGTCAGTACTGAGGGAGTGCTGCACTGTCAGAGGGTCAGTACTGAGGGAGTGCTGCACTGTCAGAGGGTCAGTACTGAGGGAGTGCCGCACTGTCAGAGGGTCAGTACTGAGAGAGCGCCGCACTGTCAGAGGGTCAGTACTGAGGGAGTGCTGCACTGTCAGAGGGTCAGTACTGAGGGAGTGCCGCACTGTCAGAGGGTCAGTACTGAGGGAGTGCTGCACTGTCAGAGGGTCAGTACTGAGGGAGTGCCGCACTGTCAGAGGGTCAGTACTGAGGGAGTGCTGCACTGTCAGAGGGTCAGTACTGAGGGAGTGCCACACTGTCAGAGGGTCAGTACTGAGGGAGTGCCGCACTGTCAGAGGGTCAGTACTGAGGAAGTGCTGCACTGTCAGAGGGTCAGTACTGAGGGAGTGTCGCACTGTCAGAGGGTCAGTACTGAGGGAGTGCTGCACTGTCAGAGGATCAGTACTGAGGGAGCGCAGCACTGTCAGAGGGTCAGTACTGAGGGAGTGCCGCACTGTCACATGGTCAGTACTGAAGGATCGGTGCACTGTCTGAGGTTTCAGAGATAGGCAGGGTTGTAGGAGCTGAAGGAGGTTACAGTGATAGTGAGGGTTATAGGGAGCTGGAGTAGGTTATCGAGAAATGAAGGGTTTTTGGGACTTGAGAGATTTACTGTGATTGGGAGGATTTTCGGGGCTGGAGGAGGTTCCCGAGATAGGGAGGGTTGTCGGGGCAGGAGGAGGTTACAGAGATAGGGAGGGTTGTAGGGGCTGTAGGTGGTTTCAGAGATAGGGAGGGTTGTAAGCGCTGTGTGAGGTTACAGAGATAGGGAGGATTGTAAGGGCTGGAGGAGATTACAGACATTGGGAGAGGAGTAGGGTCGCTGGAGGAGGTTACAGGGATAGGAGGATCGAAGGTCACCAGGCCTTAAAAGGAGGCTTCCCTCGTTAACCACCACCCAATTCACCCTGAGCCTGGCCGCTGAATGGACTTGCCTCCAGGTTTCCGGCTGGTTAGCCTCGAAAAGTAGGCCGAGGTGGCGAAACGGCATTTTGAGACCTCTAACAGGCCACTTTGGGGGTGGCCTCAATTGTGGTGAGGGCCGGTTGCCCTGGTAACGTGCAGGCCGGCCCTTCTGAAAATGGCTTCCAGCTCCATCCTCGGAGGGTGGGGAGGCGGGTACTGAGGAACCTCAAGTTCAGGACCACGTGTTTTGACGTCATTTTTTTTGGATGACCCGCTGAACGGCTTGGGGGTACCGTCCTGAGATAGCGAAGGGGGCGAGATGAATGTGATTGGTTCGGCAATACAGAGAGAGAGAGGGAGAAAGGCCGGTGTAATATCTGGCATGGGGAGGACTATCCTCTCCGGGGTCCTTGCTGAGCACGTTTCACCCTCGGGGCAAGGGGTCTCCATTAGCCAGGGAGACACCCACCAGAGCAGGGACCCAGGAGCGATCGATCGAGTAGCGTGTACCGTGTTGTAAATAAAACTGTTTTTGTTATTTTACCCATTGGGAAATCTCCGTGTTCTGATTAAAATCAATACTTTTCTAAATCTTTGACGCTTCCGTCTCGCGATGAGCACAACAGAACTTATTCTGTCACATATCCAGACACAGCGAATTTTCAAACCTGCAGAAGGTGGAGACAGATTGTGGTAAACCACATTTATCAAGTCAACATCAATAGGGGGATCAAAATGGCACTACACCCACCTGCAGCTCTGAGCTGAACGCCCCGCAGGACCTGTACCCTGGGAGGGTCTGACAGGGACACTGCAGAGGGAGCTTTATTCTGTGTCATAACCTCCATGGTTAATCTCTGATGTACCATCAATTGTACGCGAGGCGAGTGATTTACCAAAGTCTGGCTTTAATTGACTAGAACACAGCTCTGCGATCGTCTACAATGGAAAAGGACGATCGTCAGGCGTCTGACCATTTATACCTCGTTAATAGAGGCGTGGTTAACTCAGCCTCTCGGCCAATCGGTCGAGAAGCACATGACCGACCTAGGCCAATGGTAAGCCGACGTTCTGGCCCAATGGCAGACCGGTATGCAGATCATATCACCCCATTCACCCCTTGCGGAGAAGGTAGACCGGGGGGGGGGGGGGGGTTGTGAACGAGACCCAGGGTGGGGTGGGGGGGAGGGGGGGGAGAACTGGTGATATGAGTAGCCGTCGGGAGAATAAATTTTCTCTCCGTACCCTTATCGAATTTGGGGGCTTCCCACTGGCCCAGACATAACGACATTTACAAAAAAAAAAGTCCATGGGGCTGTCGTACTATAGAGGGATTCGATCAGTCTTTTGGTGGTCCTTGACGTCCTGGCCGAGCGCCGTAGTGGAGGAGTTGACGTCGGATCGGCCGATGGTCCTGCTGATGTCCTGGAGTCCGGGAGCGCTAGACCTCGAGTAGTCTCCGTCACCTGAGCTGGCCGCGGAGACGCCATGGATGAGGGATGGGGAAGCTGAGTGGGGTGCTGGGGTGAAAAAGGGGAGGGGGGGTCTGTGGTGGGGGGGTGCTGCACGCCGGCGGGTGCCAGGTCCCGGAGGGAGACCGTGTCCTGCCGACCGTCGGGGTGCTCCACATACGCATACTGCGGGTTAGCGTGGAGTAACTGGATATGCTCCACCAACGGATCGGACTTGTGCACCCGCACATGCTTCCGGAGCAAGATGGGTCCGGGGGTGACCAGCCACGTCGGGAGAGGGGATCCGGAGCACGACTTCCTTGGGAAAACCAGAAGACGCTCATGAGGCGTCTGATTAGTTGCGGTACAGAGGAATGAGCGGATAGAGTGCAGTGCATCGGGGATAACCTCTTGCCATCGGGAAATAGGGAGATTTCTAGACCGGAGGGCCAGTAGTATGGTCTTCCAGATGGTACCATTCTCCCGCTCGACCTGTCCGTTACCCCGAGGGTTATAGCTGGTCGTCCTGCTAGAGGCGATGCCCCTGTCGAGCAGGAATTGACGCAGCTCGTCACTCATAAATGAGGACCCCCGATCGCTATGTATGTAAGCGGGGTAGCCGAACAGGGAGAAGATGGAGAGTAGGGCCTTAATGACGGTCGATGTGGTCATGTCGGGACAGGGAATGGCGAAGGGGAAGCGGGAGTATTCGTCAATAACCGCCAGGAAGTAAATGTTGCGGTTGTTAGAGGGAAGGGGCCCCTTGAAGTCAATGCTAAGACGTTCGAAGGGGCGGGATGCTTTGATCAGGTGTGCGCGCTCGGGGCGGTAGAAGTGCGGTTTGCACTCGGCGCAGATGTGGCAGTCACGGGTTACTGTCCTGACTTCCTCGATAGAGTAGGGCAGGTTGCGGGCCTTAATGAAGTGGTGTAGGCGGGTCACCCCTGGATGGCAGAGGTCTGCGTGGAGGGAGCGGAGGCGGTCTATCTGCGTGCTGGCGCAGGTACCGCGGGACAGGGCATCAGGAGGCTCATTGAGCTTCCCAGGACGATACAAGATATCGTAGTTGTACGTGGACAACTCGATCCGCCACCATAAAATCTTGTCATTTTTGATCTTGCCCCTTTGTGCATTATCAAACATGAAGGCTACTGACCGTTGGTCTGTGAGGAGGGTAAACCTCCTGCCGGCCAAATAGTGCCTCCAATGTTGCACGGCTTCGACTATGGCCTGGGCTTCCTTTTCCACAGAGGGTTGGCGGAGTTCAGAAGCCTGGAGAGTTCTGGAGAAGAAGGCCACGGGTCTGCCCGCTTGGTTCAGGGTGGCCGCCAGAGCTACTTCAGATTCGTCGCTCTCGACCTGGAAGGGGAGGGACTCGTCGATGGCGCGCATCGTGGCCTTTGCGATGTCCGCTTTGATGCGGCTAAAGGCCTGGCGGGCCTCCATCGACGGCGGGAAGGTCGTGGTTTGCATGAGGGGACGGGCCCTGCCAGCGTAATTGGGAACCCATTGGGCGTAGTATGCGAAGAACCCCAGGCAGCGTTTGAGGAATTTGGGGATATTGGGGAGAGGGAGTTCCATCAGGGGGTGCATGCGTTCGGGGTCGGGGCCTATCACTCCGTTACGCTCTACGTAGCCGAGGATGGCTAGACGGTCGGTGCTAAACACGCATTTATCCTTATTGTACGTGAGGTTAAGGAGTTTTGCGGTTTGGAGGAATTTCTGGAGGTTGGTGTCATGGTCCTGCTGGTCGTGGCCGCAGATGGTGACATTATCAAGATACGGGAAGGTAGCCTGTAATCCGTACTTGACGACCATTCGGTCCATCTCCCGTTGGAAGACCGAGACCCCATTTGTGACACCAAACGGAACCCTAAGGAAGTGGTAGAGGCGCCCGTCAGCCTCAAACGCGGTGTACTTGCGGTCACTCGCGCAGAGGGGGAGCTGGTGGTAAGCAGACTTAAGGTCCACAGTGGAGAAGACCTTGTATCTCGCGATCTCGTTTACCATGGTGGAAATACGGGGGAGAGGATACGCGTCCAGTTGCGTAAACCGGTTGATGGTTTGGCTATAATCGATGACCATCCGGTTTTTCTTCCCAGTCCGGACCACCAGCACTTGGGCTCGCCAGGGACTGTTGCTGGCCTCGATGACCCCTTCCGTCAGCAACCTCTGGACCTCGGACCTGATGAAGGATCGGTCCTGGGCGCTGTACCGTCTGCTCCGTGTCGCGACGTGTTTGCAATCGGGGGTGAGATTAGCAAACAAGGAGGGGGGGTCCACTTTGAGGGACGCGAAGCTGCAGACAGTGAGGGGGGGTATAGGGCCGCCGAATTGGAAGGTCAAGCTCTGCAGGTTGCACTGGAAGTTCAGTCCTAGGAGTGCCGGTGCGCAAAGGTCAGGGAGGACAAGGAATTTATAACTTTTAAAAACCTTCCCTTGGACTGTGAGGTCCGCGATGCAGCACCCGGTGATGTGGACGGAGTGCGAACCTGAGGCTAACACGATTTTGCGTGTTACGGGATGGACAGGGAGCGCGCAGCGTCTTACCGTGTCAGGGTGAACAAAGCTTTCCGTGCTCCCGGAGTCCAGCAGGCAGTCCGTCTCGTGGCCGTTGAGGTGGATCAGCGTTGTCGTTTTGGCGAGCGTGCGTGGACGTGACTGGTCGAGTTGAACGGCCGCGAGCCGTGGAGAAAATCCGTTGTCGCCGTCCGAGTCGATGCTGGAGGGACCTTGCGTGGCAGTCCCGGAAGTCGGTGGCCAGGATCCATATGTGAAGTCTGCGCCCCACGATGGCGGCGCCCAGGACCCGCACGTGGGGTCGGCGTCCCAAGATGGCGGCGCCCAGGACCCGCACGTGGGGTCGGCGTCCCAAGATGGCGGCGCCCAGGACCCGCACGTGGGGTCGGCGTCCCAAGATGGCGGCGCCCAGGACCCGCACGTGGGGTCGGCGTCCCAAGATGGCGGCGCCCAGGACCCGCACGTGGGGTCGGCGTCCCAAGATGGCGGCGCCCAGGAAGCCCTCGTGGCCGCTGGGGGCGGAGCTAGCGTTGCCGGCGAGCCGGGTGGAGCAGCTGCGAGAGGAGGTGAGGCGCGCAGGCCGGGTGCAGGAGGCCGAGGGCGGGGGGAGCAGATTCGCGCGGCGGGTAGGTAGGGACCGGGAGGGCCCGGAGAGGCGAGCCGGTCGGGCGCCGGAGCCCGGGGGCGGGGGGGGGGAGAGGTACGCACGGCGGGTAGGTAGGGACCGGGAGGGCCTGGAAAGGCGAGCCAGTCAGGCCCCGGGGGCAGGGGGGAGAGGTACGTGCGGCGGGCCAGCAGAGACCTGGAGGGGCCGGGGAGGTGCGCTTGTCGGCCATCGGGGCGCGAGTCGGGAGCGGCTGGGTGAGGTGGAGCGGCTCTGGGGCGCGAGTCGGGAGCGACTGGGTGAGGTGGAGCGGCTCTGGGGCGCGAGTCGGGAGCGGCTGGGTGAGGTGGAGCTGCTCTGGGGCGCGAGTCGGGAGCGGCTGGGTGAGGTGGAGCGGCTCTGGGGCGCGAGTCGGGAGCGGCTGGGTGAGGTGGAGCGGCTCTGGGGCGCGAGTCGGGAGCGGCTGGGGCGGCCCTGGGGGAGAGAGAGAAACACACAGGCCGTTCGCAGAGGCCTGGGGCGGGGGTGGGAGTGCTGTGCAGCCAGCGTTTTGGCCTGGCAGACCGTGGAGTAGTGGCCCTTCTTCCCGCAGCTCTTACAGTGGGCGGAGCGGGCTGGGCAGCGCGAGCGAGGGTGTTTTGCGGACCCGCAAAAGTAGCAGCGGGGTCCCGCGGATTTATCGGGTCGCCCCGAGGCACAAGCCTGAGGGAGGCCGGGAGCGGCGGGTGGCAGGTGGGAAGTGTGCTAGGAGGCGGCCTGGCCAGGGTCATAGGTGCGAGCGCTTAGATCTGCGACCTCCAGGGAGGCGGAGAGAGTCAGCGCCTCCGTTAAACTGAGTTCGTCTCTTTCCAGCATCTGCTGGCGGATCACGGGGGACAGCATCCCAGCCACGTAAGCGTCTCTGATCAGTAGCTCCATGTGCTCTGTAGCTGAGACCGCTACACAGGAGCAACTTCTCCCCAGGGCATAGAGGGCCCGGGCATATTGGCTTCGAGACTCACCGGGGACCTGCTTTCTGGTGACCAGCAGATGTCGAGCGAATACCCTGTTGATCGGTTTGATGAATTGTCCTTTTAGCTTTTGTATAGCGTCATCATAATCCGTTTCCTCTTTGATTATTGCGTAGGCGTCGATACCCACGCTGGAGTGGAGGACGTGCAGCTTCTGTGCCCCGGTGGGGGGGGGGGGGGGGGGTGGTTGTAGATGCTAGGAACCCTTCGAGGCAAGTCAGCCAGAGTTGGAAAAGTTCTGTAGAGTTCGGAGTTTGCGGGCTGATGCGGAGGCATTCGGGCTTGATGCGGAACTCTATCTTCAAAGTTGTAGTTAATTAAATTGATGTACCATCAATTGTACGCGAGGCGAGTGATTTACCAAAGTCTGGCTTTAATTGACTAGAACACAGCTCTGCGATCGTCTACAATGGAAAGGACGATCGTCAGGCGTCTGACCATTTATACCTCGTTAATAGCGGCGTGGTTAACTCAGCCTCTCGGCCAATCGGTCGGGAGGCACATGACTGACCAGGGCCAATGGTAAGCCGACGTTCTGGCCCAATGGCAGACCGGTATGCAGATCATATCACCACAATCTCCCCGTGGGACCCGTGGGGTCCTGGCTTCCCAGGTAAGGGGGCTGCTTGTGAGCTAACATGAGAGCAGGACCGAAACAGGGCCTGGTGTGCGTCATCCTTCTGTCCAGGATTGTACTGCGAGCGATAGACTGCATTCATGCAGACCTTTATAAATAGTGTAAATAAATATATGTATGTTTATTGCCAGTCTCCGCTGAGTCAGAATCTAACCCCGTGCTGTACCAGTCCTGGGAGTGTTTGATGGTGACAGTGTAGAGGGAGCTTTACTCTGTATCTAACCCCGTGCTGTACGTGTCCTGGGAGTGTTTGATGGGGACAGTGTAGAGGGAGCTTTACTCTGTATCTAACCCCGTGCTGTACGTGTCCTGGGAGTGTTTGATGGGGACAGTTTAGAGGGAGCTTTACTCTGTATCTAACCCCGTGCTGTACCTGCCTGGGAATGTTTGATGGGGACAGTGTAGAGGGAGCTTTACTCTGTATCTAACCCCGTGCTGTACCTTTCCTGGGAGTGTCTGACGGGGACAGTTTAGAGGGAGCTTTACTCTGTATCTAACCCCGTGCTGTACCTTTCCTGGGAGTGTCTGACGGGGACAGTGTAGAGAGAGCTTTACTCTGTATCTAACCCCGTGCTGTACGTGTCCTGGGAGTGTTTGATGGGGACAGTGTAGAGGGAGCTTTACTCTGTATCTAACCCCGTGCTGTAACTGCCTGGGACTGTTTGATGGGGACAGTGTAGAGGGAGCTTTACTCTGTATCTAACCCCGTGCTGTACCTGTCCTGGGAGTGTTTCATGGTGACAGTGTAGAGGGAGCTTTACTCTGTATCTAACCCCGTGCTGTACCTGTCCTGGGAGTGTTTGATGGGGACAGTGTAGAGGGAGCTTTACTCTGTATCTAACCCCGTGCTGTACCTGTCCTGGGAGTGTTTGATGGGGACAGTGTAGAGGGAGCTTTACTCTGTATCTAACCCCGTGCTGTACCTGTCCTGGGAGTGTTTGATGGGGACAGTGTAGAGGGAGCTTTACTCTGTATCTAACCCCGTGCTGTACCTGTCCTGGGAGTATTTGATGGGGACAGTGTAGAGGGAGCTTTACTCTGTATCTAACCCCGTGCTGTACCTGTCCTGGGAGTGTTTGATGGGGACAGTGTAGATGGAGCTTTACTCTGTATCTAACCCCGTGCTGTACCTGCCTGGGAATGTTTGATGGGGACAGTGTAGAGGGAGCTTTACTCTGTATCTAACCCCGTGCTGTACCTTTCCTGGGAGTGTCTGACGGGGACAGTGTAGAGGGAGCTTTACTCTGTATCTAACCCCGTGCTGTACCTTTCCTGGGAGTGTCTGACGGGGACAGTGTAGAGAGAGCTTTACTCTGTATCTAACCCCGTGCTGTACGTGTCCTGGGAGTGTTTGATGGGGACAGTGTAGAGGGAGCTTTACTCTGTATCTAACCCCGTGCTGTACCTGCCTGGGACTGTTTGATGGGGACAGTGTAGAGGGAGCTTTACTCTGTATCTAACCCCGTGCTGTACCTGTCCTGGGAGTGTTTGATGGTGACAGTGTAGAGGGAGCTTTACTCTGTATCTAACCCCGTGCTGTACCTGTCCTGGGAGTGTTTGATGGGGACAGTGTAGAGGGAGCTTTACTCTGTATCTAACCCCGTGCTGTACCTGTCCTGGGAGTGTTTGATGGGGACAGTGTAGAGGGAGCTTTACTCTGTATCTAACCCCGTGCTGTACCTTTCCTGGGAGTGTCTGACGGGGACAGTGTAGAGGGAGCTTTACTCTGTATCTAACCCCGTGCTGTACCTGCCTGGGAGTGTTTGATGGGGACAGTGTGGAGGGAGCATTACTCTGTATCTAACCCCGTGCTGTACCTGTCCTGGGAGTGTTTGATGGGGACAGTGTAGAGGGAGCTTTACTCTGTATCTAACCCCGTGCTGTACCTGTCCTGGGAGTATTTGATGGGGACAGTGTAGAGGGAGCTTTACTCTGTATCTAACCCCGTGCTGTACCTGTCCTGGGAGTGTTTGATGGGGACAGTGTAGATGGAGCTTTACTCTGTATCTTACCCCGTGCTGTACCTGTCCTGGGGGTGTTTGATGGGGACAGTGCAGAGGGAGGTTTACTCTGTATCTAACCCCGTGCTGTACCTGTCCTGGGAGTGTTTGATGGGGACAGTGTAGAGGGAGCTTTACTCTGTATCTAACCCCGTGCTGTACCTGTCCTGGGAGTGTTTGATGGGGACAGTGTAGAGGGAGCTTTACTCTGTATTTAACCCCGTGCTGTCCCTGTCCTGGGAGTGTTTGATGGGGACAGTGTAGAGGGAGCTTTACTCTGTATCTAACCCCGTGCTGTCCCTGTCCTGGGAGTGTTTGATGGGGACAGTGTAGAGGGAGCTTTACTCTGTATCTAACCCCGTGCTGTACCTGTCCTGGGAGAGTTTGATGGGGACGGTTATAACTTCTAGTTCAGCTTGCTTTGGGGTAATTTTGAGTTAGTTTCAGTTCTGTAATTGTTCCATCATCTGCGCGCTGTAAGTGAATTTATTTTGATGGTTTTGTTTTTAATCAGATCTCCCATTCCTGAAAGCGCCATTAGTTTGAATGATAGAAAGATGCTTTTCTGATCACAGTTTGCACTTGTTACATTAGTATTTGGTGGAGGAGGTTGCAGAGATAAGTTGTGTAGTGACGGAAGGAAGTTTGGTTCAGGTGCAGTGCTTAAAGTTAGGATAAGGCCCACTCACTTGTAACTGTACAGCGTCGCTGTTCTAATAATGATGTTTATTAGTGTCACAAGTAGGCTTACATTAATGACGTTACTGTGAAAAGCCCCTGTGCTACTGTGCTGTTTATTCAGGGGAAGGATCACTCGCTGTGTAACTGTACAGTCATGGTTCACAAAAAAACAAAGGAATGTACAGCACATGAACAGGCCCTTCGGCCCTCCACGCCTGTTCCGACCCCACTGCCCGTCTAACCTAAAAGTTCTAACCATTCCGGGGTCCGTATCCCTCTATTCCCATCCTATTTATGTGTTTGTTGGGACGCCCCTTAAACGTCACTATCATAACTGCAGATATTCGGAGCAAGAGGGTCGAAAGGGAAAGAGTCGGCCCACTCAAGGACGATCGAGGGAAGTTATGCGTGGAACTACAAGAAGTGGGTGAAATCCTTAATGATTACTTTGTATAGATATTCACCTGGGAGAAGGACATGACAGATGGTGAGGTCAGGGTGAGGTGTGTGAACGCTCTTGAGAACATCAATATATCACAGGAGCAATTGTGTTAAGGTAGACAAGTCCCCAGGGATGGATGGGATCTATCCCAGGTTACTGCAGGAGACAAAGGGAAAAATAGCTTGGGCCTTAACAGATATCTTCACATCCTCTTTGACCACAGGTGAGGTTCCAGAGGACTGGAGAATAGCCAATGTTGTTCCCTTGTTTAAGAAAGGAAACAGGGACAATGCAGCAACTTATAGACCGGTGAGCCTGATATCAGTGGTCGGGAAGCCTTTGGAAACGATACTGAGGGGCAGGATGTTTACACATTTGGAGGAAAATGGACAAGTTAGTGACAGGCAGCATGATTTTGTATGGGGAAGATCATGTCTCACCAACTTGATTGAGTTTTTTGAAGAGGTGACAAAGAGAATTGATGAGGGAAGGGTTGTAGATGTAGTTTATCTGGACTTTAGTTAGGCATTTGACAAGGTCCCACATGGCAGACTGGTACAAAAACTAAAATCACATGGAATCAGGGTGGGCTGGCTCGATGGATACAGAACATTTGGAGGAAAATGTAACTGGCCTGATTAGTAAGTTTACGGACGACACAAAGGTTGGTCGAATTGCGGATTGCAATGAAAATTGTCAGAGGATACAGCAGGGTATATATCGGCTGGAGATGGGAGATAGAGTTTAATCCAGTCAAATGCGAAGTAATGCATTTTGGAAGGTCTAACACAGGTGGAAAATATACAGTAAATGGCAGAACCTTTAAGAGTATTGACAGAGATCTGGGTGTACAGGTCCACAGGTCACTGAAAGGAGCAACACAGGTGGAGAAGGTAGTCAGGAAGGCTTGCCTGCCTTGGCTGGGGCATTGAGTATAACAATTGGCAAGTCATGCTGCAGCTGTATCGAACCTTAGTTGGGTCGCACTTGGAGTACAGAGTTCAATTCTGGTCGCCACACTACCAGAAGGATGTGGAGAGTTCGGAGAGGGTAGAGAAAAGGTTTACCAGGATGTTGCCTGGTATGGAGGGCATTAGCTATGAGGAGATTGGATGAACTCGGTTTGTTCTCACTGGAACGACGGAGGTTGAGGGGCGACCAGATAGCGGTCTACAAAATTATGAGGGGCATAGACAGAGTGGATAGTCAGAGGCTGTCTCCTAGGGTGGAAGAGTCAATTACTAGGGGGAATAGGTTTAAGATGCTAGGGGCAAGGTTTAGAGGAGATGGCGAGGGAGATCTTTTTTACACAGAGGGTAGTGGGTGCCTGGAACTCGCTGCCGGAGGAGGTGGTGGAAGCAAAGAACAAAGTAAAGTACAGCACAGGAACAGACCCTTCGGCCCTCCGAGCCTGTGCCAATCATGATGCTCTAACTAAAACAAAATCCTTCCTCCCTTACTCAGTCTGTATCCCTCTAATCCCTCCCTATTCATGTATCCATCCAGATGCCTCTTAAATGTTGCTAATGTGCCTGCTTCCACCACATCCTCTGGCAGCGCGTTCCAGGCACCCACCACTCTCTGTGGGAAAAACTTACCCTGTACATCTCCCTTAAACTGCCCCCCTCTCACCTTGAACCTGTGCCCCCTGTGTAATTGACACTTCCACCCTGGGAAAAAGCCTCTGACTATCCACCCTGTCTATGCCTCTCATTATTTTGTAGACCTCTATCAGATCTCCCCTCAGCCTCCATCTTTCCAGTGAAAACAATCCTAGTTTATTCCATCTCTGCTTAGAGACAACACCCTCGCAACCAGGCAACATCCTTGTTTGCAGTCTCTCCAACGCTTCCTCGTCCTTCTGATAATGCGGTGACCAGGACTGCACGCAATGCTCCAAATGTGGCCTAACCAGATTTATATAGTTGAACATGATTTCCCAACTTTTGCACTCAATGCCCTGCCTGATAAAGGCAAGCCTGCCATATGCCTTCTCAGAACATAGAAAATACAGTGCAGAAGGAGGCCATTCGGCCCATCGTGTCTGCACCGACCCGCTTAAGCTCTCACCCATCCTATCCCCGTAACCCAATAATCCCTCCTCACCTACTGGACACTAAGGGCAATTTATCACGGCCAATCCGCCTAACCTGCACATCTTTGGACTTAATAACCTGGCCAGCTGTGTTGCCACTTTTAGGGAACTGTGGACCTGCACACCCAGATCCCTCTGTAAGTTAATTTCCGAAGGGTTCTGCCATTTACAGTACAATTCATACTGAGATTTGATCCACCGAAACACATCACCTCGCATTTGTCCAGATTAAACTCCATCTGCCATTTCTGTGCCCAAATCTCCAATCTATCTATATCCTGTTGTATCCTCTGACAATCCTCGGCACTATCAGCAACTCCGCCAATCTTCGAGTCGTCCGCAAACTTACTAATCAGACCAGTCACATTTTCCTCCAGTTCATTTATAAATACTACAAACAGCAAAGGTCCCAGCACGGTGGCGCAGTGGTTAACACTGTAGCCTCACGGCGCTGAGGACCCGGGTTCGATCCCGGACCCGGGTCACTGTCTGTGTGGAGTTTGCACATTCTCCCTGTGTTTACATGGATCTCACCCCCACAACCCAAAGATGTGCAGGCTAGGTGGATTGGCCACGCTAAATTGCCCCTCAATTGGAAAAAAAAAATTGGGTACTCTTTGTTTTTTAAATTGAGGGGCAGCACGGTAGCATTGTGGATAGCACAATGGCTTCACAGCTCCAGGGTCCCAGGTTCGATTCCGGCTTGGGTCACTGTCTGTGCGGAGTCTGCACATCCTCCCCCTGTGTGCGTGGGTTTCCTCCGGGTGCTCCGGTTTCCTCCCACAGTCCAAAGATGTGCAGGTTAGGTGGGTTGGCCATGCTAAATTGCCCTTGGTGTCCAAAAATTGCCCTTAGTGTTGGGTGGGGTTACTGGGTTATGGGGATAGGGTGGATGTGTTGACCTTGGGTAGGGTGCTCTTTCCAAGAGCCGGTGCAGACTCGATGGGCCGAATGGCCTCCTTCTGCACTGTAAATTCTATGATCACTTATCATTCCGGAACACCACTAGTCACAGCCCTCCAATCAGAAAAGCACCCTTCTACTGCTACCCTCTGACTTCTGTGATTGAGCCGGTTCTATATCCATCTTGCCAGCTCACCTCTGATCCCGTGTGACTTCACCTTCTGTACCAGTCTGCCATGAGGGACCTTGTCAAAGACATTACTGAAGTCCATGTACACAACATTCACTGCCCTACCTGCATCAATCATCTTTGTCACTTCCTCGAAAAACTCGATCAAGTTAGTGAGACACGACCTTCCCTTCACGAAACCATGTTGTCTCTCGCTAATACGTCCACTTATTTCCAAGTGGGGGTAAATCCTGTCTCGAAGAGTCCTCTCTAATAATTTCTGTGCCACTGACAGAAGGCTCACCGGCCTGTAGTTCCCTGGATTATCCTTGCTACCCTTCTTAAACAAAGCAACAACATTGGCTATTCTCCAGTCCCCTGGAACCTCCCCTGTAGCCAGTGAGGATCAAAACATTTCTGTCAAGGCCTTAGCAATTTAGTCCCTTGCCTCCAGCAGTATTCTGGGGTAGATCCCATCAGGCCCTGGGGACTTATCTACCTTAATGTTTCTCAAGATGCCCAACATCACCTCCTTTTTGATCTTAATGTGACCCAGACTCTTGACACAACCTTCCCCAGCCTCATCATCCACCAAGTCCTTCTCTGGTAGATAAGTCCCCAGGGCCTGATGGGATCTACCCCAGAATACTGCGGGAGGCAAGGGACTAAATTGCTGAGGCCTTGACAGAAATTTCTCTGGTGAATACTGATGTAAAATATTCATTTAGTACCTCACCCATTTCCTCTGGCTTCACACATAGATTCCCTCCCCTGTCTTTCAGTGGGCCAACCCTTTCCCTGGCTACCCTTTCGCCTTTTATATACATATAAAAAGCCTTGGGATTTTCCTTAATCTTGTTTGGCAATGACGTTTCGTGACCTCCTTCAGCCCTCCTGACTCCTTGTTTAAGTTCCTTTCTCCTTTCCTTATATTAGTGATGTGGAGATGCCGGCGTTGGACTGGGAGAAGCCCAATAAGAAGTCTTACACCAGATTAAATTCCAACAGGTTTGTTTGGAATTCGCCTGAGGAAGGAGCAGTGCTCCGAAAGCTAGTGATTACAAACAAACCTGTTGGACTTTAACCTGGTGTTGTAAGACTTCTTCACGTTCCTTATATTCCTCATGGGCTTTGCCCAGGCAGCATGGTAACACAGTGGTTATCACTGTTTCTTCACAGCTCCAGGGTCCCAGGTTCGATTCCCGGCTTGGGTCACTGTCTGTGCAGAGTCTGCACGTTCTCCCCATGTTTACGTGTCCTCCGGGTGCTCCTGTTTCCTCCCACAAGTCCCGAGAGACGTGCTGTTAGGCAAACTGGACATTCTGAATTCTCCCCCCGTGTACCTGAAGAGGCGCCGGAATGTGGCGACTAGGGGCTTTTCACAGTAACTTCATTGCGGTGACAATAATAAAGATTATTATTATTATTCCCAATCTTCTAGCCCTTACAAATGCTTCATATTTCTTTTGGACTAGGCTCACAACATCCCTCGTTATCCAAGGTTCCCAAAACTTGCCGTATTTATCCATCTTCCTCACAGGAATATGTCGGTCCTGAATTCCTATCAACTGGCATTTGAAAACCTCCCACATGCCAGATGTTGATTTGTTTTAGAATTTAGAGTACCCAATTCATTTTTTCCAATTAAGGGGCAATTTAGCGTGGCCAATCCACCTACCCTGCGCATCTTGGGTTGTGGGGGGCGAAACCCACACAAACACGGGGAGAATGTGCAAACTCCACACGGACAGTGACCCAGAGCTGGGATCGAACGTGGGACCTCGGCTCCGTGAGGCAGCAGTGCTAACCACTGAGCCACCGAGCTGCCCCAGATGTTGATTTACCCTCAAACATCTGCCCCCAATCTAGATTCTTCAGTTCCAGCCTAATATCGTTGTAATTCCCCCAATTTAGCACCTTTACCCAAGGACTACTCTTACCTTTATCCAACAATACCTTAAAACTTACTGAATTATGGTCACTGTTCCTGAAATGCTCCCCTACTGAAATTTCGATCACATGACCGGGTTCATTCCCCAATACCGGGTCCAGTACGGCCCATTCCCTAGTTGGATTATCCACATATTGTTTCAAGAAGCCCTCCTGGATGCTCCTTCCAAACTCTGCCCCATCCACGCTCCGAGCACCAATGGGTCCCAGTCAGTATAGGAGAAGTTAAAATCCCCCCCAACCCTGTTGTTTTTACACCTTTCTAAAATCTGCCTAAATATCTGCTCCTCTATCTCCCGCTGGCTGTTGAGAGGCCTCTGGTAAACTCCCAACATTGTGGTTGCACCTTCCTATTCCTGAACTCTACCCATATTGCCTTGCTGCATGAGCCCTCTGAGGTATGATCATTAAATAATCTTTTCTTCGTAACTGAAAGAGATCAATGGATTCTTTCTGCCGTGGTGCCATAGGTAAATCAGATATTTACATCGGTTCTCTTGTTTGTTTGGAACGATGCGCCTGCAACAACTGCCCATCCTGTCAATATCCTGGTTTATACCTGGCCAGTAAACAGTCACCAACTCTCCGTTTACACTTCTCAATCCCGAGATGTCCTTCATGCATCCTCTTTAGTACATCCTTGCGAAGAGATTGAGGCATAACTATAGTGTTCAAAGGAAGCACCACTCCATTAATGATACTGAGTTCAGATCTTATATTGTCGAACTCCACACAGTGACCTCTGGGCCATTGTGAGTTGATGATCCTCATCACCTCTTGAAAGAGTTTGATCCTTCCTGGTCTCTTCTTGGATCTTGGGTTGTTTCGTATCTGCTACTGGTAGTAGTGTGGAAATAAGATTGACATGCAGATCTACATCTTCAGCAATTTCACGACTAATATTTTGTATCGCCGCTCTCGGTAATGCATCTGCTAAAAACAAATATTTGCCTGCCGTGTAGTTGAGATTGAAGTCATCGCGTTGTAACTTCATCATCAACCTCTGAATGCGCAGAGACGTCTGGTTGAGATTCTTCTTGATGATGTTAACCAAAGGACGATGATCTCTCTCAGCTGTGAAAGTTGGAAATCCGTACACGTAGCCGTGGAATTTCTCCAAGCCGACAGCTAAACCGAGGTGTTCTTTTTCGAGTTGAGCGTACCTCTGCTCTGTTGTCGTCATGGATGATGATGCATATGCGACTGGTTTCCAATTGTCATGCTCGAGTTGCAGAAGAACTGTTCCTAGACCATCTTTCGACACGTCTGTTGACACTTTAATCTGTTCAGATAGATCAAAAAATGTGAGAGCTGGCGTCGTGAATTCTTGAGCTTCTTCCACTCTTGCTCATGTTGCTAAGTCACAGTGAAATCTGGTGTCTTGTGCAGGAGATCACGTCGATGTGTTATTTTTGCTGATGGGTTTGGAATGAATTTCCCTATAAAATTGATCAGACCCATTCCTCTGAAGATGGCTTTCTTGTCGTGTGATTTTGGCTTGTTGAGAATTGCTTGAATTTTGTGGTTGTCAGGTTGAATGCGGTGCGACGGGAGCTTGTCACCGAGGAATGTGACCTCAGTTACTCCAAATTGGCCCTTTTGCCTGTTGAACTTCAGCCCATTTCTCCTGACGCTCTTTAGAACTTTAAGCAACCTCGTATTGTGCCCTTCTGTGGCTGAGTCCCAAACGATGATATCATCCACGTGCACGTGTACACCTTCGATTACGTGCTCCATGGCACAGTGAAAAATTTCTGATACCGAATTTATGCCAAACGGCATTGTCAGAAAGCAATACCGTCCAAATGGCAGATTAAAAGTACAGTATTTTGTACTTTGTTCCTCTAGATTTAGATGCCAGAAACCCTGAGATGCGTCAAGTTTCGTAAAGAATTGAGCACCAGCCATCTCGGATGTGATTTCCTCACGCTTTGGTATTTGGTAGTGCTCTCTGTTGGTATTCTCGTTAAGATCTTTGGGAATATGCGAATATCACCATTCTTTTCTTTAAACATGCCATGGAGTTTACCCAGACGGTAGGTTGTTCTATCTTTCTGATTACGTTTAATGTTGTCATTCTGTCTAGCTCCTTTTTGAGGCGATCCCGAAGAGGTGCAGGTACTCTTCTTGGTGCCTGTATCACAGGTTTTGCATCCTCTTCGAGTTGTACCTTGTAGGTGAATGGTAGTGTGCCAAAACCCGTGAACGCATCGCTGAATTTGCTGATAATGTTCTCAGAATAGTTGGACTGTTGATCCAATCCTTTACGGATGCTATATACCAACTGCATTGACCTAATTCTTCATGGGACTGGTCACCTGATAATGAATCTAAGCCTTTGGATACAAGACAGAATGGGGTGGAATAAACTGTTCTTCACCACCACACTCCGGTCACAAGCATCATAACATTTAATGCTTGAACCATTATTGGATTGGATTGGATTGGATTTGTTTATTGTCACGTGTACCGAGGTACAGTGAAAAGTATTTTTCTGCGAGCAGCTCAACAGATCATTCAGTACATGGGAAGAAAAGGGAATTGAACAGAATTCAAGAAAATACAAGAAAATACATGAGAATACATAATAGGGCAACACAATATATACAAGGTAACTACATAAGCATTGGCATCGGATGAAGCATACAGGGTGTAGTGTTAATGAGGTCAGTCCATAAGAGGGTCATTTAGGAGTCTGGTGACAGTGGGGAAGAAGCTGTTTTTGAGTCTGTTCGTTCGTGTTCTCAGACTTCTGAATCTCCTGCCCGATGGAAGAAGTTGGAAAAGTGAGTAAGCCGGGTGGGAGGGGGTCTTTGATTATGCTGCCCGCTTTCCCCCGGCAGCGGGAGGTGTAGATGGAATCAATGGATGGGAGGCAGGTTCGTGTGATGGACTGGGCGGTATTCACGACTCTCTGAAGTTCCTTGCGGTCCTGGGCCGAGCAGTTGCCATACCAGGCTGGGATGCAGCCCGATAGGATGCTCTCTATAGTGCATCTGTAAAAGTTGGTGAGGGTTAATGTGGACATGCCGAATTTCCTTAGTTTCCTGAGGAAGTATAGGCGCTGTTGTGCTTTCTTGGTGATAGCGTCGACGTGAGTGGACCAGGATAGATTTTTGGTGATGTGCACCCCTAGGAATTTGAAACTGCTAACCATCTCTACCTCGGCTCCGTTGATGCTGACAGGGGTGTGCACAGTACTTTGCTTCCTGAAGCCAATGGCCAGCTCTTTAGTTTTGCTGGCATTGAGGGAGAGATTGTTGTCGTTACACCACTCCGCTAGGTTCTCTATCTCCCTCCTGTATTCGGACTCGTCGTTATTCGAGATCCGGCCCACTATGGTCGTAGCGTCAGCAAACTTGTAGATGGAGTTGGAACCAAGTTTTGCCATGCAGTCGTGTGTGTACAGGGAGTAGAGTAGGGGGCTAAGTACGCAGCCTTGCGGGGCACCGGTATTGAGGACTATTGTGGAGGAGGTGTTGGTGTTCATTCTTACTGACTGTGGTCTGTTGGTCAGAAAGTCAAGGATCCAGTTGCAGAGTGGAGAGCCAAGTCCTAGGTTTTGGAGCTTTGATATGAGCTTGGCTGGGATTATGGAGTTGAAGGCGGAGCTGTAGTCAATAAATAGGAGTCTGATGTAGGAGTCCTTGTTGTCGAGATGTTCTAGGGATGAGTGTAGGGCCAGGGAAATGGCGTCTGATGTGGACCGGTTGTGACGGTATGCGAATTGAAGTGGGTCAAGGCGTTCCGGGAGTATGGAGGTGATGCGCTTCATGATCAGCCTCTCGAAGCACTTCATTACAACTGATGTCAGGGCCACCGGGTGGTAGTCATTGAGGCACGTTGCCTGGTTCTTCTTTGGTACCGGTATGATGGTGGTCTTCTTGAAGCAGGTGGGGACCTCGGAATGGAGTAGGGATAGGTTAAAGATGTCGGTGAATACCTCTGCCAGCTGGTATGCGCAGGCTCTGGGTGCACGACCAGAGATCCCATCCGGGCCCATCGCCTTCCGTGGGTTCACTTTCAGGAAGGCCAATCTGACTTCGGAAACTGTGATGGTTGTATGGGTGAATTATGGGTTGCTGGGGCATTCGATAGCGGATTGTTGTAATCTCTCAGAGTAATTTTGTGATTTCTTCTATAATAATAATCTTTGTTGCCACAAGTAGGCTGACGTTAACACGGCAATGAAGTTACTGTGAAAAGCCCCAAGTCCCTACATTCCGGCGTCTGATCGGGTACACGGAGGGAGAATTCAGAATGTCCAAATTACCTAACAGCATGTTTTTCGGGACTTGTGGGAGGAAACCGGAGCACACTGAGGAAACCCACGCACACACGGGGAGAACGTGCAGACTCCACACAGACAGTGACCCAGCGGGGAATCGAACCTGGGACCCTGGAGCTGTGAAGCAACGGTGCTAACCACTGGGCTACCGTGCTGCCACGGCTGAATTTCTAATCGGCTGAATTCCTAGATTTTAAAAATCCGTCATGTTGATTAAATTGGCTTTGGCACCAGTGTCTAACTTCAGTCGGACTACTGTACCGTTCACGTCAAGTGGTAGCAGCCACTTGTCCTTATCAACTGCATTTATTTTAAATGGAGCAGCTGTTTGCATTTTTTTAAGTGCTGGAAAATTTCTTGATGTCTCCAAAAAATGATTCTTCTCTGTTATTTCTCCAGCAAACAATAATGTTTCATCGCTGGAGATTGTGTCTTCCCCGGTGCTGACTGATCTGGGGTTGAGCTCAGAGTAACAATTCTGAGCAAAGTGATTTTTTTCCTTTGCATCTGGAACAAAACTTGCCAAACGCTGGACACGGCCTTAATTTGTGCCTTTGACCACAACTTTTACACAGAAATACTTCATCCTGATCTATAACCTGTTTATTGGTGTGCGAGGAGCTGCAGAAACTTTACTGCCTTTTTTTGGAAGTTTCCCGCCTTTTTGGAAAGAGGGCGGCAGCCGGAGTGTTTTCCTCCCAGGAGACGCCGCCATTACTGAGAAACATTTCAGAATGATGTGCTGCTCGCTCGGGAGCCTGACACATCTTAACTGTTTCTTCCAAAGACAGCTCCGATTCTCTCTGTAACCATTCCCTCAGCTTATTTCCATTCGCACCAAACACAATCTGGTCCCGAATCATGGGAGATTCCTCCGCAGAAACACTACAGGTTTTAGCTTTTAACTTTAACTCAGTGATGAAATGATCTATGGGCTCTCCTGTCTTCTGTAAACGTGATCTAAACACATAGTGTTCATAAATTTCATTCTATCCGGGCTGCAATGTTCATCAAATCTTCAAATTACTTTGTTAAAATGTTTACTATCTTCACCGTTTGCTAATTTAAACGTATTAAACAACAATTGCTTCAGGCCCGGCTGCTGTTAGCAGCATCGCTACCGTACGTACATCTGATGGATCTCCGAAATTTACTGCAGGAAGAAACAGATTAAATTGTTGTTTAAAGACTTCCCCGATGCTGTCCACATTACCATGAAATCTGAGACTCATTGGTGGCTTCAGCGACTCCACGTAGTTCATTCATGCAGCCTGCAAAATCTTCAAACCTCTGTGGACCTCCTGGCAGGCTCCACTCGATAATGTGATAGTTTTTTCTCAGTGTTTCATACCATCCAACCCTGGTACCATGTAATGTTCTTGTCGGATAGCCTGGTTTATATTACAAGATCACTTGTAGCTGAAGCTATGAACGATTTATTAACATTAACTGTGGGTCAAATATATACAAAACCACAGATGGCTAACAGCATGAACATGCACACGCAACCTCTCTCCCAGCTCCCAAGTCAGTCTGAGGTCATCTGACTCTCACATTCACTTATATACTAATGGGACACCTCGTGATCAATTTGTGAATTACAAGACAATCGTGATATCACTACTCTGACCCATTGCTCTGGTTCCCATTCCCCTGCAGCACTGGTTTAAACCCTCCCATGTGATACCAGCAAACTTCACGGCCAGGATATTTATGCCTCTCCAGTTTAGATTAAACCTGTCCTTCTTGTACAGGTCCCACCTGCCCCAGAAGAGATCCTAATGGTCCAGATACCTGAAACCCTCCCTCCTTAACCAGCTGTTTAGCCATGTGTTGAGCTATCCTCCTATTTCTATCCTCACTGCTACATGGCACAGGGAGTAATCCCGAGATTACAACACTAGAGGTTCTGTTTTATTACTTTCTTCCCAGCTCCCTGAACTCCTGCTGCAGGATCTCATCCCCCTTCCTGCCTATGTCGTTAGTACCAATATGAACCACAAACTCTGGCTGTTCACCCTCCTCCTTCAGAATGCCCCCCTGCCCATTCAGAGACACCTTGACCCCGGCACCAGGGAGGCAACATACCAACCTGGACTCTCTTTCATGTCCACGGAGGTGCCTACCTGTGCCCCTGTCAATAGAGTCCACTATACTATTGCCCTTCTGGGCTTTGTCCCTCCCTGCTTAACAATAGAGCCAGCCATGGTGCCACTGCTCTGGTTGCTGCTGCTATTTTCCCCTGAAAGGCAATCCCCCCCCCCCCCAACAGTATCCAAAACGGTATACTTCATCAAGCTTATTCAGGGTGAGGATCACTCACTGTGTAACTGTACAGAGTCACTGTTTATTCAGGGTGAGGATCACTCACTGTGTAACTGTACGGAGTCATTCTTTATTCAGAGTAAGGATCACTCACTGTGTAACTGTACAGAGTCACTGTTTATTCAGCAGGGTGAGGATCACTCACTGTGTAACTGTACAGAGTCACTGTTTATTCAGGGTGAGGATCACTCACTGTGTAACTGTACAGAGTCACTGTTTATTCAGGGTGAGGATCACTCACTGTGTAACTACAGAGTCACTGTTTATTCAGGGTAAGGATCACTCACTATGTAACTGTACAGTCACTGTCTATTCAGGGTGAGGATCACTCACTGTGTAACTGTACAGCCACTGTTTATTCAGGGTGAGGATCACTCACTGTGTAACTACAGAGTCACTGTTTATTCAGGGTGAGGATCACTCACTGTGTAACTGTCCAGAGTCACTGTTTATTCAGCAGGGTGAGGATCACTCACTGTGTAACTGTACAGAGTCACTGTTTATTCAGGGTAATGATCACTCACTGTGTAACTGTACAGAGTCACTGTCTATTCAGGGTGAGGATCACTCACTGTGTAACTGTACAGAGTCACTGTTTATTCAGGGTGAGGATCACTCACTGTGTAACTACAGAGTCACTGTTTATTCAGGTTAAGGATCACTCACTATGTACCTGTGCAGAGTCACTGTCTATTCAGGGTGAGGATCACTCGCTGTGTAACTGTGCAGAGTCACTGTTTATTCAGGGTAAGGATCACTCACTGTGTAACTGTACAGAGTCACTGTTTATTCAGGGTGAGGATCACTCACTGTGTAACTGTGCAGAGTCACTGTTTATTCAGGGTAAGGATCACTCACTATGTAACTGTGCAGAGTCACTGTTTATTCAGGGTAAGGATCACTCACTGTGTAACTGTACAGAGTCACTGTTTATTCAGGGTGAGGATCACTCACTGTGTAACTACAGAGTCACTGTTTATTCAGGGTGAGGATCACTCACTGTGTAACTGTACAGTCACTGTTTATTCAGGTTAAGGATCACTCACTATGTACCTGTGCAGAGTCACTGTCTATTCAGGGTGAGGATCACTCGCTGTGTAACTGTACAGTCACTGTTTATTCAGGGTAAGGATCACTCACTGTGTAACTGTACAGAGTCACTGTTTATTCAGCAGGGTAAGGATCACTCGCTGTGTAACTGTACAGAGTCACTGTTTGTTCAGGGTGAGGATCACTCTCTGTGTAACTGTACAGAGTCACTGTTTATTCAGGGTGAGGATCACTCGCTGTGTAACTGTACAGAGTCACTGTTTGTTCAGGGTGAGGATCACTCTCTGTGTAACTGTACAGAGTCACTGTTTATTCAGGGTGAGGATCACTCGCTGTGTAACTGTACAGAGTCACTGTTTATTCAGGGTAAGGATCACTCACTGTGTAACTGTACAGAGTCACTGTTTATTCAGCAGGGTAAGGATCACTCACTGTGTAACTGTACAGTCACTGTTTATTCAGGGTGAGGATCGCTCACTGTGTAACTGTACAGAGTCACTGTTTATTCAGGGTGAGGATCACTCGCTGTGTAACTGTACAGAGTCACTGTTTATTCAGGGTGAGGATCACTCACTGTGTAACTGTACAGAGTCACTGTTTATTCAGCAGGGTGAGGATCACTCACTGTGTAACTGTACAGAGTCACTGTTTATTCAGGGTGAGGATCACTCACTGTGTAACTGTACAGTCACTGTTTATTCAGGGTGAGGATCACTCTCTGTGTAACTGTACAGAGTCACTGTTTATTCAGGGTGAGGATCACTCGCTGTGTAACTGTACAGAGTCACTGTTTATTCAGGGTAAGGATCACTCACTGTGTAACTGTACAGAGTCACTGTTTATTCAGCAGGGTAAGGATCACTCACTGTGTAACTGTACAGTCACTGTTTATTCAGGGTGAGGATCGCTCACTGTGTAACTGTACAGAGTCACTGTTTATTCAGGGTGAGGATCACTCGCTGTGTAACTGTACAGAGTCACTGTTTATTCAGGGTGAGGATCACTCACTGTGTAACTGTACAGTCACTGTTTATTCAGCAGGGTGAGGATCACTCACTGTGTAACTGTACAGAGTCACTGTTTATTCAGGGTGAGGCTCACACTGTGTAACTGTACAGAGTCACTGTTTATTCAGGGTGAGGATCACTCACTGTGTAACTGTACAGAGTCACTGTTTATTCAGGGTGAGGATCACTCACTGTGTAACTGTACAGAGTCACTGTTTATTCAGCAGGGTGAGGATCACTCACTGTGTAACTGTACAGAGTCACTGTCTATTCAGGGTGAGGATCACTCGCTGTGTAACTGTACAGTCACTGTTTATTCAGGGTGAGGATCACTCACTGTGTAACTGTACAGAGTCACTGTTTATTCAGGGTGAGGATCACTCACTGTGTAACTGTACAGAGTCACTGTTTATTCAGGGTGAGGATCACTCTCTGTGTAACTGTACAGAGTCACTGTTTGTTCAGGGTGAGAATCACTCACTGTGTAACTGTACAGTCACTGTTTGTTCAGGGTGAGAATCACTCACTGTGTAACTGTACAGCGTCACTGTCTATTTTGCAGGATAATGATTGTTTACTTTCTCATCTTGTCCTACAATGAGTCATCACTTTCCAATTGCTAATGGCTTTTTCCCGAAATATAAGGCCTTGAATTTGATCATTCAAGCATGGGGCGGCGATGAGGGGGGGTGGGGTGGTGCGGACTGAGGCAGTTTGCTTTCTTAATAAATCGAATTGAATGCTCTCCTGGGGTTCCGGTGCTCTGTACTGATTCACCGCCAGGATCTTCACAGCCTCACATGCCTTTAATTGCTTGCTGAATGCCGTTTCCAAGGCTGTCATCACTCTGTTGTTGCAGGCTCAGCTCTGGACTGAGCGCCCGGTGGGTGTTGGGGGCTCAGAGGGTGAGCAGTGGCCCAGGGAGAGTGAAATACATCAGTGAATCACAGGCGCTCACATCTCGATTGTCATCGTGCTCTGTTGCCGAAGCTGCGTATGATCCTGAATGTTTGGGCCTTGTTCCAGCTGAACCTTTGAGTGGAAAGGGTGGATCTGTACCACCGGGCCTGCCTGAGGGCTCAACAGCTAGGCCTCAATTGAAGCCTGGGACTTTCCTGCCCTGCCCTTGTATCTCCAAGGCATCGAACAGTCATCTGGTCACACTTGGGAAATGCTGGCGGTCTTCGACAGCAAGAGGAATTAAGAAACGCAGCCTGAATCATTAGAATTAGCTAGAATTCAAGAACAATTATTCGCAATGAGAAATACAGGGAAAAGATGAGCAGAAAGAAATAGAACAGAAAAAGTTGGAAATTAAAGAAAAGGGGGAGAGGGGCTGTATTAGGAGGAAAGGGAAGAGAGAGGACTTTTCAACAGGAAATAGGCAAGAGGAAACTTGAGGTGGAAAAGGAAAGATTGCCAAAAGAAGAAAGGGATGAGGAAAAAGATGGCCGATGATTTTGAGTGAGTTCCACAAAGTCTGGTTTTCAACATCAGTTTCGACCTGTCAAGGATAGAAACTGGGGAAAGGATAAATTCACAGGTGGTCAAGGCAAAGGAGGTTGAGTTGGTGAAGTTGAGGAGCGTTTGCCTCAGGTTTAAAAGGAAGCCTACGGTAATGGAAGCGAGGTAAGAAAACGTAAGTGTTTTCATTGTAATAAAGTTGGACGTGTGAAGTCGCAGTGTTGGTTGGTCAGGAAAAGCATTGGGAAGACAGACTTGGGGAAAACAGGATAAGGTTCATTAATGTGGGAGGAGAAACCATTGTCTCAGTGGAAAATGTGCAACAGAGTGTACAACTTGTTCAGAGACTGGTGGATAAACCAGTGCCAGATCTTATGTGTGTGTGTGTGGGGTGGGGGTGGGTGGGTGGGTGGGTGGGGGGGGGGGGGGGGGGGGTAAGGTTTACATGTGTGTACAAGGTGGAGAAGGTAAGAAGATCAAGATCTTAAGGAGATCTTAAGGGATACAGGAACAAGTGGGCAGCATGGTAGCATTGTGGATAGCGCAATTGCTTCACAGCTCCAGGGTCCCAGGTTCGATTCCGGCTTGGGTCACTGTCTGTGCGGAGTCTGCACGTCCTCCCCGTGTGTGCGTGGGTTTCCTCCGGGTGCTCCGGTTTCCTCCCACAGTCGAAAGGTGTGCAGGTTAGGTGGGTTGGCCATGATGAATTGCCCTTAGTGTCCAAAATTGCCCTTTGTGTTGGGTGGGGTTATTGGGTTATGGGGATAGGGTGGAGGTGTTGACCTTGGGTAGGGTGCTCTTTCCAATAGCCGGTGCAGACTTGATGGGCCGAATGGCCTCCTTCTGCACTGTAAATTCTCTGTAAAGTCAGTCTTTAATGGCGAGAGATGAGGGGTAAAGTTCACCACCTTGCCCTGCTGGTAGCGGAGATCCCGGTGAGGTGGTGAATCTGTTTACGATGAACAGCAGCCCCCCCCCCCCCCAGCCACCAGAGACCCCCTTATTAAAGAGACCCCTTCCACAGACCCCCCGCAGAAGCTGGAGGGCAGTCCAGACTTGGTGGGGGAAAAAAAATCACTCCTTTAACACTCACCTGGGCAATGCACCTGCTGGCTCAGACACAGAAAGCACCGCCTACCCATTCCCAGAAAGCAAAAAACCAGCCAGCTGCATTGAAAGCCCCTCAGATCTGTCAGCTGTAAGGGTTTCACTGATTTCTCTTTGATATTGGCTGCCATTTCACACACACACACATACAGCTTCCCCAGTTTAATGCGGAAAAGTGTGAGGTGGTTCACTTTGGAAGGAGTAACAGGAATGCAGAGTACTGGGCTAATGGCAAGATTCTTGGTAGTGTAGATGAACAGAGAGATTACATAGATATAGAATTTACAGTGCAGAAGGAGGCCATTCGGCCCATCGAGTCTGCACCGGCTCCTGGAAAGAGCACCCTACCCAAGGTTAACACCTCCACCCTATCCCCACAACCCAGTAACCCCACCCCAACACTAAGGGCAATTTTGGACACTAAGGGCAATTTATCACGGCCAATCCACCTAACCTGCACATCTTTGGACTGTGGGAGGAAACCGGAGCACCCGGAGGAAACCCACACACACACGGGGAGGATGTGCAGACTCCGCACAGACAGTGGCCCAAGCCGGAATCGAGCCTGGGACCCTGGAGCTGTGAAGCGATTGTGCTATCCACAATGCTACCGTGCTGCATCCAGCATCCAGATACATAAATCCAAATACATTATATCTCGGCATCCAGATACATAAATCCCTGAAAGTTGCCACCCAGGTTAATAGGGCTGTTAAGAAGGCATATGGTGTGCTAGCCTTTATCAGTAGGGGGATTGAGTTTCGGAGCCACAAGGTCATGCTGCAGCTGTACATAACTCTGGTGCGGCCACACCTGGAGTACTGCGTGCAGTTCTGGTCACCACATTATAGGAAGGATGTGGAAGCTTTGGAAAGGGTTCAGAGGAGATTTACTAGGATGTTGCCTGGTATGGAGGGAAGGTCTTATGAGGAAAGGCTCAGGGACTTGAGGTTGTTTTCATTAGAGAGGAGAAGGCTGAGAGGTGACTTAATAGAGACATATAAGATAGTCTGAGGGTTAGATAGGGTGGACAGTGAGAGTCTTTTTCCTCGGATGGTGATGACCAACACGAGGGGGACATAGCTTTAAATTGAGGGGTGGTAGATATAGGACAGATGTCAGAGGCAGTTTCTTTACTCAGAGAGTAGTAGGGGTGTGGAACACCCTGCCTGCAACAATAGTAGACTTGCCAACTTTAAGGGCATTTAAGTGGTCACTGGATAGATAGATGGATGAAAATGGAATAGTGTAGGTCAGATAGGCTTCAGATGGTTTCACAGGTCGGCGCAACATTGAGGGCCGAAGGGCCCGTACTGCGCTGTAATGTTCTATGTAATGTTCTATGTTCTATTCATCTTCCATCCCATCACGCTTGAGCAAACCTGAAGTGCTCTAACAGCAATGTTTATAAACATCAAGCTTTGATTGACAGCTCCTGGACCACTTCAAACAGAAATAAGTGCTTTCCGATCATCTCTCTCCAGGCTTGAGGGATTTTGAAGGGGTCAGCTGGAAATAAAAACACTTAAACACTGAAGTTGGTCACTCTCACTCGACCAAGGCAGGCCAGCAGCACGGTTCGAATCTCGTAACAGCCTCCCCGAACAGGCGCCGGAATGTGGCGACTGGGGGCTTTTCACAGTAACTTCATTGAAGCCTACTCGTGACAATAAGCCATTTTCATTTCACTCAGTCTTTCTCCGTCTCTCATTCTCTGTCACACACTCTCTCACACTCACTTTCTTTTTTTTCTCTCTCTCTCTTTCACTCACACTAATTCTCTCACTCACACAGTCTCACTGACGAAGTCTCTTTCCGTCTCGCAATCTCCATCTCACTCTCTCACACTCTTGCTCCCTCTCTCTCACACTCTCTCAAACTCTCTCACGCTCACATTCACACTCTCACGCTCACATTCACACTCTCACACTCACACTCACACTCACACTCTCACTCTCACTCTCACTCTCACTCACTCTCTCACGCACACTGACACCCTCACTCTCACACTTCCTCACATAAAAGTCTGATCCAGAAGGTGAGATCGCAGGGGATTGGGGGTGGAGTACGAGAGTGGATTGAGAATTAGCTGACTGACAGAAAGAAGAGGGTCGGGATAAATGGTTCCTTCTCTGGCCGATGAACTGTAACTCGCGGGGGGAGCTGCAGGGGTCAGTCCTCGAACCTCAACTGTTTACAATCGATATAAATGATCGCGAAGCGGGGACAGTAACGCAGCAAAATTTGCTGATGATACTAAAATAGGTGAGAAAGGAGGCGGTAAAGAGGAGGTAGAGTTCACAGACAGATAGCCTAGGATAATGGGCCAAAATTAGGCAGATGGAGGTTAATACTCTGAGGTTAGCCATTTTAGCCGAAAAAATAGAAAGGCAAACTAATATCTAAACGGAACTCAGATTCCAGATGTGTCTGGGCAGAGGGATCCGGGTGTCATTCTCCATGAATCTCAAAGTCGGTGCAGGTACAGCATGTCATTAAAAAAGCAAATGGAAAGTTAAGCGTTTATTGCAAAAGGACTGGATAGGGAAGCATTGTGGTGCAGTGTTTAGCACTACTGCCTCACGGCGCTGAGGTCCAAGGTTCGTTCCCGGCCCCGGGTCACTGTCCGTGTGGAGTTTGCACATTCTCCCCGTGTCTGCATGGGTCTCGCCCCCCCCCCAACCCAAAGATTGGATGGATTGGCCACGCTAAATTTCCCCTTAATTGGAACAAAAAATAATTGGGAACTCTAAATTTATTTTTAAAAAGGACGGGAGTATGAAAGTCGAGAAGTGTTGCTGCAATTGTATTGGGCGTTGGTGAGACCACATCTGGAGTATTGTGTCCAGTTTTGGTCTCCTTATTTGAGGAAGGATGTGGTGACATTGGAAGCAGTTCAGAGGAGGTTCACCAGATTGATCCCGGGGATGAAAGGGTTGACGTTTGAGGAGAGATTGAACAGTTTGGGATGATACTCGCTGGAGTTTAGAAGGATGAGCGGGGATCTGATCGAGGTGTATAAAATACGAAGAGGGATTGATAAAGTCAACGTAGACCAGATGTTTCCCCCTTGTGGGGCAATCTAGGTCGCAGATATAGGTTGAGAGGCGGTAGATTTAGAACTGAGATGAAGAGGAACTACTTCTCGTAGAGGGTGGTGACTTTGTGGAACTCGCTGCCCCACAGTGCGGTGGAATCTGAGTCATTACATAGTTTCAAGAAGGAGATAGATATATTTCTGATTTTAAAAATGGGTTAGACCATAAGACCATAAGACATAGGAGTGGAAGTAAGGCCATTCGGCCCATCGAGTCCACTCCACCATTCAATCATGGTTGATTTCAACTCCATTTACCCGCTCTCTCCCCATAGCCCTTAATTCCTCGATGTTAAGGAATGTGGTTCACTGTGGTTAAAGGAATATGAGGACCAGGTAGGAAGGAGGATTTGAGACCAGGAAGAGATCAGCCATGATCTGATTGAATGGCGGAGTAGGCGCCAAGGGCTCAATTGCCAACCTCTGCTCCTACTTCATACGATCCGATGCTCTCTTGCACTCTCTCGTTCTTTCTCACTGTTATGGGCCAGGGCTTAGAAACTCCAAAGTGGATTATGAAGTCCACCTGATCTATGACTTTTATGTTGAATTTGGCTAGGATGAACACAAGCGCCTTCCCTTCAGGTGTGATTCATCAGACTTCTTCTAAACAAAGTTTATGGTAAGAATTTAGTTAACAAATATAAAAAAGTTATCAAGAATTTTTTATCAATTACAAACACGAAAAACCGCAATAGCTATAGTAATCTATGTGTATAACTCTTAATGAACCCTTCCTTAGCTGTTCCAATTCAATAACAAAATCCAATAAACCAAAACCCCTTTCAAGGGCATGGCCAGCACACTGTAATCTCACTAGTGTAGGACTGGTCCTTTTCCTGAGATCCAGCCTCCAACCAGCAGATTCAAAACACCTTCTGGAAAGCAACTCTATCTTTAAAGTTACCAAAGCATGTTTGCCGCACCCAATGTGCTTTCAGTTCACTGGAAAGGCTTTTAAAATGAAACTGGGGAATCACTGCTTCTCTTCTGCAGTCCAAAGCAACAAACCGAAATGGAGACCCAAACACGAAAAACCCCTCTCACCTGACAGCCACAGCCCAGCTCCACCCACAAAATGACATCACTGAAGCTGTGCTACAAGTCATGTGACAAGACAAAACCTTTCTCACCCACTCTCACTAAATTTCAGGTACATTCCACAGGGTTTAATAAGACCATAAGACATAGGAGGAGAATTAGGCCACTCGGCCCATCGAGTCTGCTCCGCCATTCAATCAAGGCTGATATTTTCTCATCCCTATTCTCCTGCCTTCTCCCCATAATGCCTGATCCCCTTATTAATCAAGAACCTATCTATCTCTATCTTAAAGCCACTCAGTGATTTGGCCTCCACAGCCTTCTGCGGCAAAGAGTTTCACAGATTCACCACCCTCTGGCTGAAGAAATTCCTCCTCATCTCTGTTTTAAAGGATCGTCCCTTTAGTCTGAGATTGTGTCCTCTGCTTCTAGTTTTTCCGACAAGTGGAAACATCCTCTCCACGTCCACTCTATCCAGGCCTCGCAGTATCCTGTAAGTTTCAATAAGATCCCCCCTCATCCTTCTAAACTCCAATGTATACAGACCCAGAGTCCTCAACCGTTCCTCATACAACAAGCTCTTCATTCCAGGGATCATTCTTGTGAATCTCCTCTGGACCCTTTCCAAGGCCCCAGCACGTCCTTCCTTAGATACGGGGCCCCAAACTGCTCACAATACTCCAAATGGGGTCTGACCAGAGCCTTATACAGCCTCAGAAGTACATCCCTGGCCTTGTATTCTAGCCCTCTCGACATGAATGCTAACATTGCATTTGCCTTCCTAACTGCCGACTGAACCTACAGGTTAACCTTAAAGGAATCGTGAACAAGGATTCCCAAGTCCCTTTGTGCTTCTGCTTTCCGAAGCATTTGCCCATTTAGAAAATAGTTTGAAAGGGGGAATTGGCGTGGACACTGGCAGAGACACAGAGTGCGTGAGAGATGCCGAGCTCGAGGGAGAAATAACGAGACGCGTCGATGGAGAGAGACAGACAGAGGCAGCAGCTCAGAGACAGAGAAGGGGGAAGAGAAGTGAAGGAAACAGCGAGAATTTTATTCTGATTTGTAGTTTTTAGCCTTACACGGGATGAGTGGGGCACCCTTTGACTCGCTTAGCATTTGATGCCCGTCCCTAACTGCCCCACACTGACTTGCTTGGGCCATTCCAGCGGGGGGTGGGTGGGGGGTGGGGGGAGGGGGGGCTGTTAAAGTGTAAATCAGGCTGTTGTGTGGGTCTGGCGTCACATGTAGGTCAGGTTGAGTAAGGACGACAGATTTCCTTCCCTAAAGGTGGCATTAGTGAACCATATGGGTTTTTAACGACGATCGGTGATCGTCTGTTGGTCATCATTACTGAGATTTGCGCCATGGTCCAGATTTTGTTTTTTAAATTTAAATCCCACCGGCTTCCAGGTTGGGAATCAAACCTGGGTCACCCCCGGAGCATTAGTCCTCGAATTATTAGTCCAGTGACATAACCTCCACGTCATCGTGATCGAGACAAAGTTATGGAGCAACAGAGAGGGGAATTCTCCCCCCAGAAAATACAGAAGTGACATTTCAGGAGGGGAAACAGGTGAGAATCCAACACCTCCCCCCCCTGCGCCCAGCCCCACCCCCCTTCCCCCCACATTCCCGGATTACTGGCGTGATACTGATTGTAATCCACACAACCATTTTTCTGGAGCCAGGGAAGATTCCCGCTGGGAATATCTTTGTGGGATATGGAGCCGCTGCCCCTTGCGGCTCCTCGGAGATCTCAGGACAACCCTATCCCCAACTCAGCCGCAGAGATACCCCCCTCCCGCCCACACAACTCAGCCATCAGGCACCCCCCCCCCCCGAAAATTGCCCGTCATAGTGGCAGCTACCCCTCCCCCCCCCCACCCAAGTGACCGCCCACCTGGTATAGAGTGGCAAGCGGCCCACCCTTTTCCGTCATCCCCCCCCCACCCCCAATGCTATGCCTTCAGGCCTCCCCGATCTGTCAATCCCCTCCATGACCCCCTCAGGCCCCTTGATCAGTGCTACACTAGCATCAGTGCTACACTAGCCCCCTCTCCTATGTCCCGCCCTTTCATTGCCATGCCGCCCATCAGGCACTGGTCCCTGGAATCCTGACAGTACCCAGTGGCACCATGGGAACGCCTGCTGTCGGCACTTCCAGGGTGTCAGATGACAGGTTGTCACGGCCAGGGGTGAAAGGTTGTCACGGCCAGGGGTGAAAGGTTCTCACGGCCAGGGGTGAAAGGTTGTCACGGCCAGGGGTGAAAGGTTGTCACGGCCAGGGGTGAAAGGTTCTCACGGCCAGGGTGAAAGGTTGTCACGGACAGGGGTGAAAGGTTCTCACGGCCAGGGTGAAAGGTTGTCACGGCCAGGGGTGAAAGGTTGTCACGGCCAGGGGTGAAAGGTTGTCATGGCCAGGGGTGAAAGGTTGTCACGGCCAGGGATGAAAGTTTGTCACGGCCAGGGTGAAAGGTTGTCACGGCCAGGGTGAAGGGTTGTCATAGCCAGGGATGAAAGGTTGTCATGGCCAGGGGTGAAAGATTGTCATGGCCAGGGGCGAAAGGTTCTCACGGCCAGGGGTGAAAGGTTGTCACGGCCAGGGGTGAAAGGTTCTCACGGCCAGGGGTGAAAGGTTCTCACTCCCAGGGTGAAAGGTTGTCACGGCCAGGGGTGAAAGGTTGTCACGGCCAGGGGTGAAAGGTTGTCATGGCCAGGGGTGAAAGGTTGTCACGGCCAGGGGTGAAAGGTTGTCATGGCCAGGGGTGAAAGGTTCTCACGGCCAGGGGTGAAAGGTTGTCACGGCCAGGGGTGAAAGGTTGTCATAGCCAGGGTGAAAGGTTGTCACGGCCGGGGGAGAAAGGTTGTCACGGCCAGGGTGAAAGGTTGTCATGTCTGGGGTGAAAGGTTGTCATGTCTGGGGTGAAAGGTTGTCACGGCCAGGGGTGAAAGGTTGTCACGGCCAGGGTGAAGGGTTGTCATGTCTGGGGTGAAAGGTTGTCAGGTCCAGGATAAAAGGCTGTCACGGCCAGGGTGAAAGGTTGTCACGGCCAGGGTGAACGGTTGTCACGGCCAGGGTGAAAGGTTGTCATGTCTGGGGTGAAAGGTTGTCAGGTCCAGGATAAAAGGCTGTCACGGCCAGGGTGAAAGGTTGTCACGGCCAGGGTGAACGGTTGTCACGGCCAGGGTGAAAGGTTGTCAGGTCCAGGGTGAAAGGTTGTCATGTCTGGGGAGAAAGGTTGTCAAGCCAAGGGTGAAAGGTTCTCATGTCTGGGGTGAAAGGTTGTCAAGCCAAGGGTGAAAGGTTCTCATGTCTGGGGTGAAAGGTTGTCATGTCTGGGGTGAAAGGTTGTCAGGTTCAGGGTGAAAGGTTGTCATGTCCGGGGTGAAAGGTCCCAGGGTGAAAGGTTGTCATGTCTGGGGTGAAACGTTGTCAGTTCCAGGGTACCTGGTTGTCAAGGTGGCACTGACCTGCACTGCCCCCGACCTCCCCAGGCGCTGCTATGGAAACCAGCGGTGACTCACACCGGTCACATGTTGGGCCGGAGACATTGTGAATCCTCGAAGATCGGAAACTCCGGTTGAAAACAGGCTGAGCAGATTTAAATTAAGTTAACGGTTATTTAAATATACCAACCTGTATCACGCCCAGCAACGGGAAATGGCACACTAAGATGGTCAGTACTGAGGGAGTGCCGCACTGTCAGAGGGTCAGTACTGAGGGAGCCGCACTGTCAGAGGGTCAGTACTGAGGGAGCGCTGCACTGTCAGAGGGTCAGTACTGAGGGAGCGCTGCACTGTCAGAGGGTCAGTACTGAGGGAGCCGCACTGTCAGAGGGTCAGTACTGAGGGAGTGCCGCACTGTCAGAGGGTCAGTACTGAGGGAGTGCCGCACTGTCAGAGGGTCAGTACTGAGGGAGTGCCACACTGTCAGAGGGTCAGTACTGAGGGAGTGCCGCACTGTCAGAGGGTCAGTACTGAGGGAGTGCCGCACTGTCAGAGGGTCAGTACTGAGGGAGTGCCGCACTGTCAGAGGGTCAGTGCTGAGGGAGTGCCGCACTGTCAGAGGGTCAGTACTGAGGGAGCGCTGCACTGTCAGAGGGTCAGTACTGAGGGAGTGCCGCACTGTCAGAGAGTCAGTACTGAGGGAGTGCCGCACTGTCAGAGGGTCAGTGCTAAGGGAGTGCCGCACTGTCAGAGGGTCAGTACTGAGGGAGTGCCGCATTGTCAGAGGGTCAGTGCTGAGGGAGTGCCGCACTGTCAGAGGGTCAGTACTGAGGGAGTGCCGCACTGTCAGAGAGTCAGTACTGAGGGAGTGCCGCACTGTCAGAGGGTCAGTGCTGAGGGAGTGCTGCACTGTCAGAGGGTCAGTACTGAGGGAGTGCCGCACTGTCAGAGGGTCAGTACTGAGGGAGTGCCGCACTGTCAGAGGGTCAGTACTGAGGGAGTGCTGCACTGTCAGAGAGTCAGTACTGAGGGAGTGCCGCACTGTCAGAGGGTCAGTACTGAGGGAGTGCCGCACTGTCAGAGGGTCAGTACTGAGGGAGCTCCGCACTGTCAGAGGGTCAGTACTGAGGGAGTGCTGAACTGTAAGAGGGTCAGTACTGAGGGAGCTCCGCACTGTCAGAGGATCAGTACTGAGGGAGTGCCGCACTGTCAGAGGGTCAGTACTGAGGGAGTGCCGCACTGTCAGAGGGTCAGTACTGAGGGAGTGCCGCACTGTCAGAGGGTCAGTACTGAGGGAGTGCCGCACTGTCAGAGGGTCAGTACTGAGGGAGCTCCGCACTGTCAGAGGGTCAGTACTGAGGGAGTGCTGAACTGTAAGAGGGTCAGTACTGAGGGAGCTCCGCACTGTCAGAGGGTCAGTACTGAGGGAGTGCGGCACTGTCAGAGGGTCAGTACTGAGGGAGTGCTGAACTGTAAGAGGGTCAGTACTGAGGGAGCTCCGCACTGTCAGAGAGTCAGTACTGAGGGAGTGCCGTGCTGTCAGAGGGTCAGTACTGAGGGAGTGCCGCACTGTCAGAGGGTCAGTACTGAGGGAGTGCCGTGCTGTCAGAGGGTCAGTACTGAGGGAGTGCCGCACTGTCAGAGGGTCAGTACTGAGGGAGTGCTGCACTGTCAGAGGGTCAGTACTGAGGGAGCTCCGCACTGTCAGAGGGTCAGTACTGAGGGAGTGCCGCACTGTCAGAGGGTCAGTACTGAGGGAGCGCCGCACTGTCAGAGGGTCAGTACTGAGGGAGTGCCGCACTGTCAGAGGGTCAGTACTGAGGGAGAGCTGCACTGTCAGAGGGTCAGTACTGAGGGAGTGCCGCACTGTCAGAGGGTCAGTACTGAGGGAGCGCTGCACTGTCAGAGGGTCAGTACTGAGGGAGTGCTGCACTGTCAGAGGGTCAGTACTGAGGGAGTGCTGCACTGTCAGAGGGTCAGTGCTGAGGGAATGCTGCACTGTCAGAGGGTCAGTACTGAGGGAATGCTGCACTGTCAGAGGGTCAGTGCTGAGGGAATGCTGCATTCTCAGAGGGTCAGTACTGAGGGAATGCTGCACTGTCAGAGGGTCAGTACTGAGGGAGTGCCGCACTGTCAGAGGGTCAGTACTGAGGGAGTGCCGCACTGTCAGAGGGTCAGTACTGAGGGAGTGCCGCACTGTCAGAGGGTCAGTACTGAGGGAGTGCCGCACTGTCAGAGGGTCAGTACTGAGAGAGCGCCGCACTGTCAGAGGGTCAGTACTGAGGGAGTGCCGCACTGTCGGAGGGTCAGTACAGAGGGAGTGCCGCACTGTTAGAGGGTCAGTACTGAGGGAGTGCCACACTGTCAGAGGGTCAGTACTGAGGGAGTGCCACACTGTCAGAGGGTCAGTACTGAGGGAGTGCAGCACTGGCAGAGGGTCAGTACTGAGGGAGTGCTGCACTGTCAGAGGGTCAGTACTGAGGGAGTGCCGCACTGTCAGAGGGTCAGTACTGAGGGAGTGCCGCACTGTCAGAGGGTCAGTACTGAGGGAGTGCTGCACTGTCAGAGGGTCAGTACTGAGGGAGTGCCGCACTGTCAGAGGGTCAGTACTGAGGGAGTGCCACACTGTCAGAGGGTCAGTACTGAGGGAGTGCCGCACTGTCAGAGGGTCAGTACTGAGAGAGCGCCGCACTGTCAGAGGGTCAGTACTGAGGGAGTGCCGCACTGTCGGAGGGTCAGTACTGAGGGAGTGCCGCACTGTCAGAGGGCCAGTACTGAGGGAGCGCCGCACTGTCAGAGGGTCAGTACTGAGGGAGTGCCGCACTGTCAGAGGGTCAGTGCTGAGGGAGAGCTGCACTGTCAGAGGGTCAGTACTGAGGGAGCGCCGCATTGTCAGAGGGTCAGTACTGAGGGAGCGCCGCACTGTCAGAGGGTCAGTACTGAGGGAGTGCCGCACTGTCAGAGGGTCAGTGCTGAGGGAGAGCTGCACTGTCAGAGGGTCAGTACTGAGGGAGCGCCGCACTGTCAGAGGGTCAGTACTGAGGGACTCCTGCACTGTCAGAGGGTCAGTACTGAGGGAGTGCCGCACTGTCAGAGGGTCAGTACTGAGGGAGCGCCGCACTGTCAGAGGGTCAGTACCGAGGGAGTGCTGCACTGTCAGAGGGACAGTACTGAGGGAGTGCTGCACTGTCAGAGGGTCAGTACTGAGGGAGTGCCGCACTGTCAGAGGGTCAGTACTGAGGGAGTGCCGCACTGTCAGAGGGTCAGTACTGAGGGAGTGCCGCACTGTCAGAGGGTCAGTGCTGAGGGAGTGCTACACTGTCAGAGGGTCAGTACTGAGGGAGCGCCGCACTGTCAGAGGGCCAGTACTGAGGGAGCGCCGCACTGTCAGAGGGTCAGTACTGAGGGAGTGCTGCACTGTCAGAGGGTCAGTACTGAGGGAGCGCCGCACTGTCAGAGGGTCAGTACTGAGGGAGTGCCGCTCTGTCAGAGGGTCAGTACTGAGGGACTCCTGCACTGTCAGAGGGCCATTATTGAGGGAGTGCCGCACTGTCAGAGGGTCAGTACTGAGGGACTCCTGCACTGTCAGAGGGCCATTATTGAGGGAGCGCCGCACTGTCAGAGGGTCAGTACTGAGGGACTCCTGCACTGTCAGAGGGCCATTATTGAGGGAGCTAGCTAATGTGTGAAGGTTATTCCAGGGCAATGTTTGATCTTGGTAATTTCTATAATGCTGCAATTTGTTTCCACTGACCACTGCAGATTGTTTATAAACGGATATTGTGAAATCTAGTTGATTTGTTGAGGGGAGGGTGGAGCTGTGTCACAACGCACACTCACACCCACCCACACACAATCACGCCCGCACACACACAGTCACACACACTCTCACACCCACTCACACACACACCCACTCACACTTCATACTCACACACATACTCACACACACATGCTCTCACACACACACTAACACACACTCTGTCACACTCACACACATCCACACACACACTCACACTCTCTCACACATTCACGCACATGCACTAACACACACGCACCCACACACTCAAACACTCACACAATCGCCCACATCCACACTCGCGCACGCACACACACATACACCCCCACATTCACACACACATAGAACATAGAACGATACAGCGCAGTACAGGCCCTTCGGCCCTCGATGTTGCACCGACATGGAAAAAACTAAAGGCCATCTAACCTACACTATGCCCTTATCATCCATATGCTTATCCAATAAACTTTTAAATGCCCTCAATGTTGGCGAGTTCACTAGTGTTGCAGGTAGGGCATTCCACGGCCTCACCACTCTTTGCGTAAAAAACCCACCTCTGACCTCTGTCCTATATCTATTACCCCTCAATTTAAGGCTATGTCCACTCGTGCTAGCCACCTCCATCCGCGGGAGAAGGCTCTCGCTGTCCACCCTATCTAACCCTCTGATCATTTTGTATGCCTCTATTAAGTCACCTCTTAACCTTCTTCTCTCTAACGAAAACAACCTCAAGTCCATCAGCCTTTCCTCATAAGATTTTCCCTCCATACCAGGCAACATCCTGGTAAATCTCCTCTGCACCCGTTCCAAAGCTTCCACGTCCTTCCAATAATGAGGCGACCAGAACTGTACGCAATACTCCAAATGCAGCCGTACTAGAGTTTTGTACAACTGCAACATGACCTCATGGCTCCGGAACTCAATCCCTCTACCAATAAAGGCCAACACACCATAGGCCTTCTTCACAACCCTATCAACCTGGGTGGCAACTTTCAGGGATCTATGTACATGGACACCGAGATCCCTCTGCTCATCCACACTACCAAGAATTTTACCATTAGCCAAATATTCCGCATTTCTGTTATTCTTTCCAAAGTGAATCACCTCACACTTCTCCACATTAAACTCCATTTGCCACCTCTCAGCCCAGCTCTGCAGCTTATCTATGTCCCTCTGTAACCTGCAACATCCTTCCGCACTGTCTACAACTCCACCGACTTTAGTGTCGTCTGCAAATTTACTCACCCATCCTTCTGCGCCCTCCTCTAGGTCATTTATAAAAATGACAAACAGCAACGGCCCCAGAACAGATCCTTGTGGTACGCCACTCGTAACTGAACTCCATTCTGAACATATCCCATCAACTACCACTCTCTGTCTTCTTTCAACTAGCCAATTTCTGATCCACATCTCTAAATCACCCTCAATCCCCAGCCTCCGTATTCTCTGCAATAGCCGACCGTGGGGAACCTTATCAAACGCTTTACTGAAATCCATATACACCACATCAACTGCTCTACCCTCGTCTACCTGTTCAGTCACCTTCTCAAAGAACTCGATAAGGTTTGTGAGGCATGACCTACCCTTCACAAAACCATGCTGACTGTCCCTAATCATATTATTCCTATCTAGATGATTATAAATCGTGTCTTTTATAATCCTCTCCAAGACTTTACCCACCACAGACGTTAGGCTCACCGGCCTATAGTTACCGGGGTTATCTCTACTCCCCTTCTTGAACAAAGGGACCACATTTGCTATCCTCCAGTCCTCTGGCACTATTCCTGTAGCCAATGATGACCTAAAAATCAAAGCCAAAGGCTCAACAATCTCTTCCCTGGCTTCCCAGAGAATCCTAGGATAAATCCCATCAGGCCCCGGGGACTTATCTATTTTCACCTTGTCCAGAATTGCCAACACTTCTTCCCTACGCACCTCAATGCCATCTATTCTAATAGCCTGGGTCTCAGCATTCTCCTCCACAATATTATCTTTTTCCTGATTGAATACTGACGAAAAGTATTCATTTAGTATCTCGCTTATCTCCTCAGCCTCCACACACAACTTCCCACCACTGTCCTTGACTGGCCCTACTCTTACCCTAGTCATTCTTTTATTCCTGACAAACCAATAGAAAGCTTTTGGGTTTTCCTTGATCCTACCTGCCAAAGACTTCTCATGTCCCCTCCTTGCTCGTCTTAGCTCTCTCTTTAGATCCTTCCTCGCTTCCTTGTAACTATCAAGCGCCCCAACTGAAACTTCACGCCTCATCTTCACATAGGCCTCCTTCTTCCTCTTAACAAGAGATTCCACTTCTTTGGTAAACCACGGTTCCCTCGCTCGACCCCTTCCTCCCTGCCTGACTGGTACGTACTTATCAAGAACACGCAATAGCTGTTCCTTGAACAAGCTCCACATATCCTGTGTGCCCAACCCTTGCAGCCTACTTCTCCAACCTACACATCCTAAGTCATGTCTAATGGCATCATAATTGCCCTTCCCCCAGCTATAACTCTTGCCCTGCGGGGTATACTTATCCCTTTCCATCACTAACGTAAAGGTCACCGAATTGTGGTCACTGTTTCCAAAGTGCTCACCTACCTCCAGATCTAACACCTGGCCTGGTTCATTACCCAAAACCAAATCCAATGTGGCCTCGCCTCTTGTTGGCCTGTCAACATATTGTGTCAGGAAACCCTCCTGCACACATTGTACAAAGAACGACCCATCTAATGTACTCAAACTATATCTTTTCCAGTCAATATTTGGAAAGTTAAAGTCTCCCATAACAACTACCCTGTTACTTTTCGCTCTTTTCCAGAATCATCTTCGCCATCCTTTCCTCTACATCCCTAGAACTATTAGGTGGCCTATAGAAAACTCCCAACAGGGTGACCTCTCCTTTCCTGTTTCTAACCTCAGCCCATACTACCTCAGAAGAAGAGTCCCCATCTAGCATCCTTTCCGCCACCATAATACTGTCCTTGACTAGCAGCGCCACACCTCCCCCTCTTTTGCCCCCTTCTCTGAGCTTACTAAAACACCTAAACCCCGGAACCTGCAACAACCATTCCTGTCCCTGCTCTATCCATGTCTCTGAAATGGCCACAACATCGAAGTCCCAGGTACCAACCCATGCTGCCAGTTCCCCTACCTTATTTCGTATACTCCTGGCATTGAAGTAGACACACTTCAAACCACCTACCTGAACACTGGCACCCTCCTGCGAAGTCAAATCTGTGCTGCTGACCTCTATACTCTCAATCTCCCGTACCCCAAAACTACAATCCAGGTTCCCATGCCCCTGCTGAATTAGTTTAAACCCCCCCAAAGAGCACTAACAAATCTCCCCCCCAGGATATTGGTGCCCCTCAGGTTCAGATGTAGACCATCCTGTCTATAGAGGTCCCACCTTCCCCAGAAAGAGTCCCAGTTATCCAGAAATCTGAATCCCTCCCGCCTGCACCATCCCTGTAGCCACGTGTTTAATTGCTCTCTCTCCCTATTCCTGATCTCATTATCACGTGGCACGGGCAACAACCCAGAGATAACAACTCTGTTTGTTCTCGCTCTGAGCTTCCATCCTAGCTCCCTAAAGGCCTGCCTGACATCCTTGTCCCCTTTCCTACCTATGTCGTTAGTGCCAATGTGGACTACGACTTGCGGCTGCTCCCCTCCCCCTTAAGGACCCGGAAAACACGATCCGAGACATCACGTACCCTTGCACCTGGGAGGCAACATACCAAACGTGAGTCTCTCTCGCTCCCACAAAATCTCCTATCTGTGCCCCTGACTATTGAGTCCCCAATTACTAATGTTCTACTCCTTTCCCCCTTCCCTTCTGAGCAACAGGGACAGACTCCGTGCCAGAGGCCCGTACCCCATGGCTTACTCCTGGTAAGTCATCCCCCCCACAAGTATCCAAAACAGTATACTTGTTACTCAGGGGAACGACCGCAGGGGGTCCCTGCACTGACTGCTTCTTCCCAGTCCCTCTTACAGTTACCCATCTATCTCCAGTCTTTGGTGTAACTACTTCCCTGAAGCTCCTATCTATGACCCCCTCTGCCTCCCGAATGATCCGAAGTTCATCCAGCTCAAGCTCCAGGTCCCTAACACGGTTTTTGAGGAGCTGGAGTTGGATGCACTTCCCACAGATGAAATCAGCAGGGACACTGATGGCGTCCCTCACGCAGACACTCACACACACACACACTCTCGCACACACCCCCACTCAAAACACACACACACATATTCACCCACAGTCACAGACACACCCACTCACACACCCATACTCACAAAGACACAGACACCCACACGAAGATATACACACCCCCCGACACTCACAGACACCCCCCCCCACACTCACGCACACATACACACAAACTCACAAATACACACCCACACACACTCTTATGCACACAACATGCACTCACACACACTCAAACACTCACACTCAAACACACACCCTTACACGCACAACATGCACTCACACACACTCAAACACTCACACTCAAACACACACCCTTACACGCACAACATGCACTCACACACACTCAAACACTCACACTCAAACGCACTCTGTGTGGACTGAGGTTCTTGTCTCTATCTTGTGTCTGTGTTGTGGTGTAAACCCTGTTGAGTTATTGTGGGGGGAAGGGAGGAGTGAGCGTTTCTTTAAAGTTTAACTTATCTCAAATTCCCTTATCTCAAAGGCTTATTGATGAGGTAATGGGCCCTCCCCTTGTTTTCAAGATGAATGGCCTGGCCGGAGAGCAGTGAAACACTCCATTGTTTCCAGGCCATTAATACTGAAATGGCCCAGATAGGAATCGAGGTCTGGGGGCCTCTCACAGGCCAGAATATCTTCCGCAATCTGTCCTGAGCTTGGGTCCGATCACAGGCACAATCGGGGGCAGTGTGTGTTCTGCAAGGAGTGGGCAGTCACCCTTTGACCTCTAGCCAAGCGAGGATGGGGCCTGTCTGCAGAGAGGCCTTGAAACGCAGTCAGCAGCCCCCAACCCCCACCCCTCCCATTCGCCCCCAACGTTGCGGTTCCCATCAAACATCACAACCCCCCAGCCTTCCCAACCCTGCCTCCCCCATCTGTAACTATCTCTCTCTGATTCAGAAATGCATTAGTTTGGAGGCCTTTCATCTCGGCAATCTCGCACCACATTCTACCCTCCGTAAAGTTCACCCCATCCAAAACTCTGCTGCCCCTGTACCCGCCCATGACTGAGCACATCCCTCGCCCACCGCTGGCCTCGCTCGCTAACCCAGGCCTCCATTTTAAAATTGTCATAATTGTTCAAATAATCCTCCCCCATGGACCTCACTCCATCCGCCCCCATCTCTGTAACCTCCTCCACTCCCTTCATCCTGCCCTATCTCTGTAACCTACTCCACTCCCTACAACCCGCCCTATCTCTGTAACCACCTCCACTCCCTACAACCCGCCCTATCTCTGTAACCACCTCCACTCCCTTCAACCCGCCCTATCTCTGTAACCGCCTCCACTCCCTACAACCCGCCCTATCTCTGTAACCGCCTCCACTCCCTACAACCCGCCCTATCTCTGTAACCTACTCCACCTCCCTACAACCCTCCCTATCTCTGTAACCTCCTCCAGCCCCGACAACCCTCCCTATCTCTGTAACCTCCTCCAGCCCCGACAACCCTCCCTATCTCTGTAACCTCCTCCAGCCCCTACAACCCTCCCTATCTCTGTAACCTCCTCCAGCCCCTACACCCCTCCCTATCTCTGTAACCTCCTCCAGCCCCGACAACCCGCCCTATCTCTGTAACCTCCTCCACTCCCTACAACCCTCACTATCTCTGTAACCTCCTCCACTCCCTACAACCCTCCCTATCTCTGTAACGTCCTCCAGCCCCTACAACCCTCTGTAACCTCCTCCACTCCCTTCAACCCTCCCTATCTCTGTAACCTCCTCCAGCCCCTACAACCATCCCTATCTCTGTAACCTCCTCCACTCCCTACAACCCTCCCTATCTCTGTAACCTCCTTCAGCCCCGACAACCCTCCCTATCTCTGTAACCTCCTCCAGCCCCTACAACCTTCCCTATCTCTGTAACCTCCTTCAGCCCCGACAACCCTCCCTATCTCTGTAACCTCCTCCACTCCCTACAACCCTCCCTATCTCTGTAACCTCCTCCAGCCCCTACAACCCTCCCTATCTCTGTAACCTCCTCCACCTCCCTACAACGGGCGGGCGGACCCATGGGGGGGGGCGGACCCGAGAAGGGGGGGGGGGCGGACCCGAGAAGGGGGGGCGGGGGGGCGGACCCGAGGGGGGGGGGAGCGGACCGAGCGGGGGTCGGACTGAGGGGGCGGACGGGGGGGGGGGGCCGCCCTGGGGGAGGGCGGCCACCGCGCATGCGCTGGTTGGCACCGGCCCAACTGCGCATGCGCGGGACCAGAGTCTCTGGCGCCCCCTAGCACATGGCGCCCCGGGCGACTGCCCGAGTTGAGGGTGCCTTGAGCCGGCCCTGGGGATGTCCTATGTCCCCCCTGCTGTTTGCACTTGCGATTGAGCCGTTGGCCATCGCATTAAGAAGTTCGGGAGCGTGGAAAGGAATAGTGAGGGGGGGGGGGGGGGAGGGGATAGAGCATAGGGTGTCCTTATATGCCGACGACTTGCTGCTGTATGTGTCGGAGCCGAGTGCGTCGATAGGAGGAATATTGGAGTTGCTGCAGGTATTTGGGTCTTTCTCTGGGTACAAACTGAACTTGGACAAGAATGAGTATTTTGTGGTGTCTCGGCCGGGGGTGGGGGCATGGGTGGGGTGGGGGGGGGGGGGGGGGGGGGGAGAGGGGGGGGGGGGCTGCCATTCCATAGGGCAGGGACCCACTTTAGGTATTTGGGGGTGCAGGTTGCCCGGGAGTGGGGGAGGCTTCGCAGATACAACATCACTAGTTGGGTGGGGAGAGTGAAAGCCGACCTGGCGAGGTGGGATGGTCTCCCTCTGTCACTGGCGGGTCGGGTACAGGCGGTTAAAATAAATGTGTTGCCGCGATTCCTGTTTATTTTTCAGTGCCTACCGATTTTCCTGCCAAAGGCTTTTTTCAGGGAGATTGAGGGAAGGATTGCCTTGTTCATATGGGGAGGGAAGGTGGCCAGAGTTAGAAAGGTGCTGCTACAGAGGGGAAGGCAGGCAGGGGGTTTGGGTCTCCCGAACCTGATGTATTATTACTGGGCGGTGAATGTAGAGAAGGTGCGGAGCTGGGTCAGAGGGGTTGATTCCCAGTGGGTCAGAATGGAGGAGAGTTTGTGCAGGAGGTCGGGATTGAAAGCACTAGCAACAGCCCCGCTCCCGATAGCTCCGGGGAAATACTCAGGGAGTCCGGTAGTAATAGCCTCATTGAGAATCTGGAGGTAGTTTCGCCAACACTTCAGGTTGGGGGCTGGGTCTAGGGAAATGCCGATCCGGGGGAACCACAGATTTGAGCCAGGGAGGTGGGATGGAAGCTTTCGGAAATGGGAAGAGAAGGGGATTAAGACTCTAAAAGATTTGTTTCCTCGGGGTCGATTTGCAGGATTGAGGGAGCTGGAAGCGAAGTATGGGCTGGAGCAGGGAGAAGTGTTTAGGTATATGCAGGTTCGGGACTTTGCCAGGACGGAGGTACAGAGCTTCCCGGAGGAACCGGCCTCCACGTTGTTGGAGGAGATGCTGGCGGCAAGGGGACTGGAGAAGGGGACAGTGTCAGCGGTATACGGAGCTATGTTGGAAAAGGATAAGGCATCACTGGAGGGGATCAAAGCAAAGTGGGAGGAAGAGTTGGGAGAGGTTCTAGAGGAGGGAGTCTGGTCTGAGGTGCTCCGGAGAGTGAATGCCTCCACCTCGTGTGCGAGGTTGGGGCTGATACAGCTGAAGGTGGTGTACAGGGCACACCTCACGAGGGCGAGGATGAGCCGATTCTGTGAAGGGGTAGAAGAGGTGTGGGAACGTTGGGGGGGGGCGGGCACTAATCACGTTCATATGTTCTGGTCCTGTCCAAAGCTGGGGGATTACTGGAAGGAAGTGTTTAGGGTAATTTCCAAGGTGGTGCATGTGAAGCTGGACCCGGGTCCCCATGAGGCCATATCCGGGGTGTCGGACCAGCCAGGGTGCAGAGGCAGATATCATAGCCTTCGCCTCGTTGATCGCCCGGGCGGATCCTGCTGGGATGGAGAGCAGCCTCTCCACCCTGTGCCCTGGCGGGGCGGGGGGACCTGCTGGGATGGAGAGCGGCCTCTCCACCCTGTGCCCTGGCGGGGCGGGGGGACCTGCTGGGATGGAGAGCAGCCTCTCCACCCTGTGCCCTGGCGGGGCGGGGGGACCTGCTGGGATGGAGGGCAGCCTCTCCACCCTGTGCCCTGGCGGGGCGGGGGGACCTGCTGGGATGGAGAGCAGCCTCTCCACCCTGTGCCCTGGCGGGGCGGGGGGACCTGCTGGGATGGAGGGCAGCCTCTCCACCCTGTGCCCTGGCGTGATGGGGGGACCTGCTGGGATGGAGAGCAGCCTCTCCACCCTGTGCCCTGGCGGGGCGGGGGGACCTGCTGGGATGGAGGGCAGCCTCTCCACCCTGTGCCCTGGCGGGGCGGGGGTACCTGCTGGGATGGAGAGCAGCCTCTCCACCCTGTGCCCTGGTGGGGCGGGGGGACCTGCTGGGATGGAGAGCAGCCTCTCCACCCTGTGCCCTGGCGTGGCGGGGGGACCTGCTGGGATGGAGGGCAGCCTCTCCACCCTGTGCCCTGGCGGGGCGGGGGGACCTGCTGGGATGGAGGGCAGCCTCTCCACCCTGTGCCCTGGCGTGGCGGGGGGGACCTGCTGGGATGGAGAGCAGCCTCTCCACCCTGTGCCCTGGCGTGGCGGGGGGACCTGCTGGGATGGAGGGCAGCCTCTCCACCCTGTGCCCTGGCGGGGCGGGGGGACCTGCTGGGATGGAGGGCAGCCTCTCCACCCTGTGCCCTGGCGGGGCGGGGGGACCTGCTGGGATGGAGAGCAGCCTCTCCACCCTGTACCCTGGCGGGGCGGGGGGACCTGCTGGGATGGAGGGCAGCCTCTCCACCCTGTGCCCTGGCGGGGCGGGGGGACCTGCTGGGATGGAGGGCAGCCTCTCCACCCTGTGCCCTGGCGTGGCGAGGGGACCTGCTGGGATGGAGGGCAGCCTCTCCACCCTGTGCCCTGGCGGGGCGGGGGGACCTGCTGGAATACTTGACCCTTGAGAAGGTTAAGTTTGAACTGAGGGGAAGCTCGGAGGGGTTCTACAATTCATGGGCACTATTTATCATGCACTTTCAAGAACTGGATAACATCGAACATTAGTTGGGAGGGGGATGTGCGTGGGGGGGGATGTGTATATTAAGGATGACTATGGATAATCCCTGATTCCTTTATGTTATTTGTTAATGTAAACATGTGAGCTAATGTTTGGGGGTTGGTGGGAGGATGGGATCGTTGTTATTGTTATGGGGTTTGACATATTTGTTGCTGATTATTGTTTGTTGTTGGTGGGTGTAAATTCAGGAGAAAATGTGAAAAAGGAGAATAAAAATATTTTTTAAAAAAGAAATGGCTGAGTAACTAAACACATACTTTGGTTCTGTCTTCACAAACGAGGACACAAATCAGAGACCAGAAATGTTGGAGAATGAAATATTTAGTCGGAGGGAGGAACTGAGGGAGATCAACATTAGTAGAGAAATGGTGTTGGGGAAATTGATAAATCCCCAGAGCCTGATAATCTGCATCCCGGGGTACTGAAGGAAGTGGCTCCAGAAGTAGTGGGCGTATTGGTGGTCATCATCCAGGATTCTATAGACTCTGGAACAGTCCCTGCAGACTGGAAGGCAGCAAATGGGCTGCATGGTAGCACAGTGGTTATCACCGTTGCTTCACAGTGCCAGGGTCCCGGGTTCGATTCCCCGCTGGGTCACTGTCTGTACGGAGTCTGCACGTTCTCCCCGTGTCTGCGTGGGTTTCCTCCGGGTGCTCCGGTTTCCTCCCACAAGTTCCGAAAGACGTGATTTTCAGTGAATTGGCCATTCTGAATTCTCCCTCCGTGTACCCGAACAGGCGCCGGAGTGTGGCGACTAGGGGTTTTTCACAGTAACTTCATTGCAATGTTAATTTAAGACTACTTGTGACAATAATAACGATGATTATTATTATTAATGTAAATCAGCTATTTAAAAAGGGAAGTAGAGGGAAAGCAGGGAATTCTAGACCAGTCAGCCTGACGTCGGTAGTGGGGAAAGTTCTGGAATCCATAATCAAAGATTTTATAGCCGAGCACTTCGAAAACAGTGGCAGGGTCGGACATGGATTTATGAAGAGGAAATCACGCTGGACAAATCCACTGAAATTCTTCGAGGATGTAACTAGTAGAGTAGATGAGGGGGAGCCAGTCGATGTGATATATTTGGACTTTCAGAAGGATTTTGACAAAGTCCCTCATAAGAGATTATTGTGTAAAATTAAAGCGCATGGGATTGGGGGCAGTGTATTGAGGTATTGAGATGGATAGAAAACTGGTTGGCAGACAGGAAACAAAGTGCAGGAATTAACGCGTCTTGTTCAAATTGGCATGGAAGTGACGAGTGAGGTACCACAGGGATCGGTGCTGGGACCCCAGCTAGTCACAATATATATATTCATGATTTAGATGAGGGAACAAAATGTAATATCTCCAAATTTGCAGATGACACAAATCTGGGTGGGAGGGTGAGTTGTGAGGAGGATGCAGAGATCCTTCCATGGGATTTGGACAAGTTGAGTGACTGGGTGAATGAATGGCAGATGCAGTATAATCTGGATGAATGTGAGGTTCTCCACTTTGGTCGCAAAAACGTGAAGGCAGATTATTATCCCAATGGCCATCAGTTTAGGAGAGGGGAATGTGCAATGAGACCTGGGTGTCCTCGTACACCAGTCGCTGAAGGTAAGCATGCAGGTACAGCAGGCGGTAAAGAAGGCACATAGTGCGTTGGCCACCATAACAAGAGGCCACACCTGGAGTATTGTGCGCAGTTTTGGTCTCCTTATCTGAGGAAGGATGTTCTTGCTCTGGAGGGAGAGCAGGGAAGGTTTACCAGGCTGATTCCTGGGGTTGCAGGACTGACGTACGAGGAGAGATTAAATCGGTTAGGATTGTATTCACCGAAGTTCAGAAGATTGAGTGGGGATCTCATAGAAACCTCTCTCTCTCTGTCTCTCTCTTTGTCTCTCTGTTTTTTTCTCTCTGTCTGTCTGTTTGTCTCTCTATCTCTCTGTCTTTGTCTCTCTCCCTCAGTCTCTGTCTCTCAGTCTGGCTCTGCTCTCTCTCTCCTCTCCTCTCCTGCTCCCACTCTCGCTCTGTCTCTGTCTCTGGTTCTGTCTCTCTCTCTGCTTCTCTGCATCTCCCTCAGTCGCTCTGTGTCTGTGTGTGTGTCTCTCTCTGTGTGTCTCTCTCTCTGTGTCTCTCTCTCTGTGTCTCTCTCTCTCTGTCCCTCTCTCTGTGTCTCTCTCTCTCTCTCTCTCTGTCTCTCTCTCTCTCAGTCTCTCTCTCTCTCAGTCTCTCTCTCTCTCAGTCTCTCTCTCTCTCAGTCTCTCTCTCCCACAGTCTCTCGCTCTCTCTCTCAGTCTCTCTCTCTCTCTCTCAGTCTCTCTCTCTCAGTCTCTCTCTCTTCTCATAAAATGTTCTTCGTAACACCAAGCTTTGTTTGAGGACTGTCTCCAGCCGTCTCCAGAGGTGTGGCTGGGGAGGGTGGGGAGGGAGGCTGTTAAGGTGTCCATGAATTGTCTTGTGATGATGTATCGTGCTGAAGGGGCAACGCAAATGTGGGTTGTTGTTGTAGACATCCAGCCCCCAACCCCAGAAACAATGTGTTCAAACAGCGCGTACAAGGCACTGATTCACTCCCTGTGATCAGACTGCCAGAACGGCAATCAAACCCAAATCTCTTCAAGCATTAGATGACAGTTCAAAACATTTACTTCATGTTGGCTGTCGATAAGAGTTCAACGATGAAAGGTGCTGGATAATGTCTCAATGATTCCTGGTCACCTCCCACAAACTGGCTGATCTCATCGACATTTCACTTTCAGCAGACAGTGGAAGGAGCTGTGAGATTCCGCTGCCTACGTCCTTCACAACACTCATTGCAGGCTGAGCAGAAATAACGTACAGCACAGGGTTAGATACAGAGTAAAGCTCCCTCTACACTGTCCCCATCAAACACTCCCAGGACAGGTACAGCACGGGGTTAGATACAGAGTAAAGCTCCCTCTACACTGTCCCCATCAAACACTCCCAGGACAGGTACAGCACGGGGTTAGACACAGAGTAAAGCTCCCTCTACACTGTCCCAATCAAACACTCCCAGGACAGGTACAGTACGGGGTTAGATACAGAGTAAAGCTCCCTCTACACTGTCCCCATCAAACACTCCCAGGACAGGTACAGCACGGAGTTAGATACAGAGTAAAGCTCCCTCCACACTGTCCCCATCAAACACTCCCAGGACAGGTACAGCATGGGGTTAGGTACAGAGTAAAGCTCCGTCTACACTGTCCCCATCAAACATTCCCAGGACAGGTACAGCACGGGGTTAGATACAGAGTAAAGCTCCCTCTACACTGTCCCCATCAAACACTCCCAGGGCAGGTACAGCACAGGGTTAGATACAGAGTAAAGCTCCCTATACACAGTCCCCATCAAACACTCCCAGGACAGGTACAGCACGGGGTTAGATACAGAGTAAAGCTCCCTCTACACTGTCCCCATCAAACTCTCCCAGGACAGGTACAGCACGGGGTTAGATACAGAGTAAAGCTCCCTCAACACTGTCCCCATCAAACAATCCCAGGACAGGTACAGCACGGGGTTAGATACAGAGTAAAGCTCCCTATACACAGTCCCCATCAAACACTCCCAGGACAGGGACAGCACGGGGTTAGATACAGAGTAAAGCTCCCTCTGCACTGTCCCCATCAAACACTCCCAGGACAGGTACAGCACGGGGTTAGATACAGAGTAAAGCTCCCTCTACACTGTCCCCATCAAACACTCCCAGGACAGGTACAGCACGGGGTTAGATACAGAGTAAAGCTCCCTCTACACCGTCCTCATCAAACACTCCCAGGGCAGGTACAGCACAGGGTTAGATACAGAGTAAAGCTCCCTCTACACTGTCCCCATCAAATACTCCCAGGGCAGGTACAGCACAGGGTTAGATACAGAGTAAAGCTCCCTCTACACTGTCCCCATCAAACACTCCCAGGACAGGTACAGCACGGGGTTAGATAAAGAGTAAAGCTCCCTCTGCACTGTCCCCATCAAACACTCCCAGGACAGGTACAGCATGGGGTTAGATACAGAGTAAAGCTCCCTCTGCACTGTCCTCATCAAACACTCCCAGGACAGGTACAGCACGGGGTTAGATACAGAGTAAAGTTCCCTCTACACTGTCCCCATCAAACGCTCCCAGGACAGGTACAGCACGGGGTTAGATACAGAGTAAAGCTCCCTCTACACTGTCCCCATCAGACACTCCCAGACAGGGACAGCACGGGGTTAGATACAGAGTAAAGCTCCCTCTGCACTGTCCCCATCAAACACTCCCAGGACAGGTACAGCACGGGGTTAGATACAGAGTAAAGCTCCCTCTACACTGTCCCCATCAAACACTCCCAGGGCAGGTACAGCACAGGGTTAGATACAGAGTAAAGCTCCCTCTACACTGTCCCCATCAAACACTCCCAGGGACAGGTACAGCACAGGGTTAGATACAGAGTAAAGCTCCCTCTACACTGTCCCATCAAACACTCCCAGGGCAGGTACAGCACGGGGTTAGATACAGAGTAAAGCTCCCTCTACACTGTCCCCATCAAACACTCCCAGGACAGGTACAGCACGGGGTTAGATACAGAGTAAAGCTCCCTCTGCACTGTCCCCATCAAACACTTCCCAGGACAGGTACAGCACGGGGTTAGATACAGAGTAAAGCTCCCTCTACACTGTCCCCATCAAACACTCCCAGGACAGGGTACAGCACGGGGTTAGATACAGAGTAAAGCTCCCTCTACACTGTCCACATCAAACACTCCCAGGACGGGTACAGCACGGGGTTAGATACAGAGTAAAGCTTCCTTTCCACTGTCCCCGTCAAACACTCCCAGGACAGGTATAGCACGGGGTTACACACAGAGTAAAGCTCCCTCTACACTGTCCCCATCAAACGCTCCCAGGACAGGTACAGCACGGGGTTAGATACAGAGTAAAGCTCCCTCTACACTGTCCCCATCAGACACTCCCAGACAGGTACAGCATGGGGTTAGATACAGAGTAAAGCTCCCTCTACACTGTCCCCATCAAACACTCCCAGGACAGGTACAGCACGGGGTTAGATACAGAGTAAAGCTCCCTCTGCACTGTCCTCATCAAACACTCCCAGGACAGGTACAGCACGGGGTTAGATACAGAGTAAAGCTCCCTCTACACTGTCCCCATCAAACACTCCCAGGACAGGTACAGCACGGGGTTAGATACAGAGTAAAGCTCCCTCTACACCGTCCTCATCAAACACTCCCAGGGCAGGTACAGCACGGGGTTAGATACAGAGTAAAGCTCCCTCTGCACTGTCCTCATCAAACACTCCCAGGACAGGTACAGCACGGGGTTAGATACAGAGTAAAGTTCCCTCTACACTGTCCCCATCAAACGCTC
>NC_052165.1:93952555-93988969 GCF_902713615.1 Scyliorhinus canicula | reverse complement strand
GGTCAGTACTGAGGGAGTTCCGCACTGTCAGAGGGTCAGTACTGAGGGAGTTCCGCACTGTCAGAGGGTCAGTACTGAGGGAGTCCCGCACTGTCAGAGGGTCAGTACTGAGGGAGTGCCGCACTGTCAGAGGGTCAGTACTGAGGGAGTGCTGCACTGTCAGAGGGTCAGTACTGAGGGAGTGCTGCACTGTCAGAGGGTCAGTACTGACGGGAGTGCCGCACTGTCAGAGGGTCAGTACTGAGGGAGTGCCGCACTGTCAGAGGGTCAGTACTGAGGGAGTGCCGCACTGTCAGAGGGTCAGTACTGAGGGAGTGCTGAACTGTCAGAGGGTCAGTACTGACGGAGTGCCGCACTGTCAGAGGGTCAGTACTGAGGGAGTGCAGCACTGTCAGAGGGTCAGTACTGAGGGAGTGCCGCACTGTCAGAGGGTCAGTACTGAGGGAGTGCTGCACTGTCAGAGGGTCAGTACTGAGGGAGTGCCGCACTGTCAGAGGGTCAGTACTGAGGGAGTGCCTGCACTGTCAGAGGGTCAGTACTGAGGGAGTGCTGCACTGTCAGAGGGTCAGTACTGAGGGAGTGCCGCACTGTCAGAGGGTCAGTACTGAGGGAGTGCTGCACTGTCAGAGGGTCAGTACTGAGGGAGTGCCGCACTGTCAGAGGGTCAGTACTGAGGGAGTGCCGCACTGTCAGAGGGTCAGTACTGAGGGAGTGCCGCACTGTCAGAGGGTCAGTACTGAGGGAGTGCCGCACTGTCAGAGGGTCAGTACTGAGGGAGTGCCTGCACTGTCAGAGGGTCAGTACTGAGGGAGTGCCGCACTGTCAGAGGGTCAGTACTGAGGGAGTGCCGCACTGTCAGAGGGTCAGTACTGAGGGAGTGCCGCACTGTCAGAGGGTCAGTACTGAGGGAGTGCCGCACTGTCAGAGGGTCAGTACTGAGGGAGTGCCGCACTGTCAGAGGGTCAGTACTGAGGGAGTGCCGCACTGTCAGAGGGTCAGTACTGAGGGAGTGCCTGCACTGTCAGAGGGTCAGTACTGAGGGAGTGCCGCACTGTCAGAGGGTCAGTACTGAGGGAGTGCTGCACTGTCAGAGGGACAGTACTGAGGGAGTGCCGCACTGTCAGAGGGTCAGTACTGAGGGAGTGCCGCACTGTCAGAGGGTCAGTACTGAGGGAGTGCCGCACTGTCAGAGGGTCAGTACTGAGGGAGTGCCGCACTGTCAGAGGGTCAGTACTGAGGGAGTGCCGCACTGTCAGAGGGTCAGTACTGAGGGAGTGCCGCACTGTCAGAGGGTCAGTACTGAGGGAGTGCCGCACTGTCAGAGGGTCAGTACTGAGGGAGTGCCGCACTGTCAGAGGGTCAGTACTGAGGGAGTGCCGCACTGTCAGAGGGTCAGTACTGAGGGAGTGCCGCACTGTCAGAGGGTCAGTACTGAGGGAGTGCCGCACTGTCAGAGGGTCAGTACTGAGGGAGTGCTGCACTGTCAGAGGGTCAGTACTGAGGGAGTGCCGCACTGTCAGAGGGTCAGTACTGAGGGAGCGCCGCACTGTCAGAGGGTCAGTACTGAGGGAGTGCCGCACTGTCAGAGGGTCAGTACTGAGGGAGTGCCGCACTGTCAGAGGGTCAGTACTGAGGGAGTGCCGCACTGTCAGAGGGTCAGTACTGAGGGAGTGCCGCACTGTCAGAGGGTCAGTACTGAGGGAGTGCCGCACTGTCAGAGGGTCAGTACTGAGGGAGTGCCGCACTGTCAGAGGGTCAGTACTGAGGGAGTGCTGCACTGTCAGAGGGTCAGTACTGAGGGAGTGCCGCACTGTCAGAGGGTCAGTACTGAGGGAGTGCTGCACTGTCAGAGGGTCAGTACTGAGGGAGTGCCGCACTGTCAGAGGGTCAGTACTGAGGGAGTGCCGCACTGTCAGAGGGTCAGTACTGAGGGAGTGCCGCACTGTCAGAGGGTCAGTACTGAGGGAGTGCTGCACTGTCAGAGGGTCAGTACTGAGGGAGTGCCGCACTGTCGGTGGGTCAGTACTGAGGGAGCTCCGCACTGTCAGAGGGTCAGTGCTGAGGGAGTGCCGCACTGTCGGAGGGTCAGTACTGAGGGAGTGCCGCACTGTCAGAGGGTCAGTACTGAGGGAGTGCCGCACTGTCAGAGGGTCAGTACTGAGGGAGTGCCGCACTGTCAGAGGGCCAGTGCTGAGGGAGTGCCACACTGCCAGAGGGTCAGTACTGAGGGAGTGCCGTACTGTCAGAGGGTCAGTACTGAGGGAGTGCCGCACTGTCAGAGGGTCAGTACTGAGGGAGTGCCGCACTGTCAGAGGGTCAGTACTGAGAGAGTGCCGCACTGTCAGAGAGTCAGTACTGAGGGAGTGCCGCACTGTCAGAGGGTCAGTACTGAGGGACTGCTGCACTGTCAGAGGGTCAGTACTGGGGGAGCGCCGCACTGTCAGATGGTCAGTACTGACGGACTGCTGCACTGTCAGAGGGTCAGTACTGAGGGAGTGCCGCACTGTCAGAGGGTCAGTACTGAGGGAGTGCCGCACTGTCAGAGGGTCAGTACTGAGGGAGTGCTGCACTGTCAGAGGGTCAGTACTGAGGGAGTGCCGCACTGTCAGAGGGTCAGTACTGAGGGAGTGCCGCACTGTCAGAGGGTCAGTACTGAGGGAGTGCCTGCACTGTCAGAGGGTCAGTACTGAGGGAGTGCCGACACTGTCAGAGGGTCAGTACTGAGGGAGTGCCGCACTGTCAGAGGGTCAGTACTGAGGGAGTGCCGCACTGTCAGAGGGTCAGTACTGAGGGAGTGCCGCACTGTCAGAGGGTCAGTACTGAGGGAGTGCCGCACTGTCAGAGGGTCAGTACTGAGGGAGTGCCGCACTGTCAGAGGGTCAGTACTGAGGGAGTGCCGCACTGTCAGAGGGTCAGTACTGAGGGAGTGCCGCACTGTCAGAGGGTCAGTACTGAGGGAGTGCCGCACTGTCAGAGGGTCAGTACTGAGGGAGTGCCGCACTGTCAGAGGGTCAGTACTGAGGGAGTGCCGCACTGTCAGAGGGTCAGTACTGAGAGAGTGCCGCACTGTCAGAGAGTCAGTACTGAGGGAGTGCCGCACTGTCAGAGGGTCAGTACTGAGGGAGTGCTGCACTGTCAGAGGGTCAGTACTGAGGGAGTGCCGCACTGTCAGAGGGTCAGTACTGAGGGAGTGCCGCACTGTCAGAGGGTCAGTTCAGAGGGAGTGCCGCACTGTCAGAGGGTCAGTACTGAGGGAGTTCCGCACTGTCAGAGGGTCAGTACTGAGGGAGTTCCGCACTGTCAGAGGGTCAGTACTGAGGGAGTGCCGCACTGTCAGAGGGTCAGTACTGAGGGAGTGCCGCACTGTCAGAGGGTCAGTACTGAGGGAGTGCTGCACTGTCAGAGGGTCAGTACTGAGGGAGTGCTGCACTGTCAGAGGGTCAGTACTGACGGAGTGCCGCACTGTCAGAGGGTCAGTACTGAGGGAGTGCCGCACTGTCAGAGGGTCAGTACTGAGGGAGTGCCGCACTGTCAGAGGGTCAGTACTGAGGGAGTGCTGCACTGTCAGAGGGTCAGTACTGAGGGAGTGCCGCACTGTCAGAGGGTCAGTACTGAGGGAGTGCTGCACTGTCAGAGGGTCAGTACTGAGGGAGTGCCGCACTGTCAGAGGGTCAGTACTGAGGGAGTGCTGCACTGTCAGAGGGTCAGTACTGAGGGAGTGCCGCACTGTCAGAGGGTCAGTACTGAGGGAGTGCCGCACTGTCAGAGGGTCAGTACTGAGGGAGTGCCGCACTGTCAGAGGGTCAGTACTGAGGGAGTGCCGCACTGTCAGAGGGTCAGTACTGAGGGAGTGCCGCACTGTCAGAGGGTCAGTACTGAGGGAGTGCCGCACTGTCAGAGGGTCAGTACTGAGGGAGTGCTGCACTGTCAGAGGGTCAGTACTGAGGGAGTGCCGCACTGTCAGAGGGTCAGTACTGAGGGAGTGCCGCACTGTCAGAGGGTCAGTACTGAGGGAGTGCCGCACTGTCAGAGGGTCAGTACTGAGGGAGTGCCGCACTGTCAGAGGGTCAGTACTGAGGGAGTGCCGCACTGTCAGAGGGTCAGTACTGAGGGAGTGCCGCACTGTCAGAGGGTCAGTACTGAGGGAGTGCCGCACTGTCAGAGGGTCAGTACTGAGGGAGTGCTGCACTGTCAGAGGGTCAGTACTGAGGGAGTGCCGCACTGTCAGAGGGTCAGTACTGAGGGAGTGCCGCACTGTCAGAGGGTCAGTACTGAGGGAGTGCCGCACTGTCAGAGGGTCAGTACTGAGGGAGTGCCGCACTGTCAGAGGGTCAGTACTGAGGGAGTGCCGCACTGTCAGAGGGTCAGTACTGAGGGAGTGCCGCACTGTCAGAGGGTCAGTACTGAGGGAGTGCCGCACTGTCAGAGGGTCAGTACTGAGGGAGTGCTGCACTGTCAGAGGGTCAGTACTGAGGGAGTGCCGCACTGTCAGAGGGTCAGTACTGAGGGAGTGCTGCACTGTCAGAGGGTCAGTCCTGAGGGAGTGCCGCACTGTCAGAGGGTCAGTACTGAGGGAGTGCCGCACTGTCAGAGGGTCAGTACTGAGGGAGTGCCGCACTGTCAGAGGGTCAGTACTGAGGGAGTGCTGCACTGTCAGAGGGTCAGTACTGAGGGAGTGCCGCACTGTCAGAGGGTCAGTACTGAGGGAGTGCCGCACTGTCAGAGGGTCAGTACTGAGGGAGTGCCGCACTGTCAGAGGGTCAGTACTGAGGGAGTGCTGCACTGTCAGAGGGTCAGTACTGAGGGAGTGCCGCACTGTCAGAGGGTCAGTACTGAGGGAGTGCTGCACTGTCAGAGGGTCAGTACTGAGGGAGTGCCGCACTGTCAGAGGGTCAGTACTGAGGGAGCTGCTGCACTGTCAGAGGGTCAGTACTGAGGGAGTGCCGCACTGTCAGAGGGTCAGTACTGAGGGAGTGCCGCACTGTCAGAGGGTCAGTACTGAGGGAGTGCCGCACTGTCAGAGGGTCAGTACTGAGGGAGTGCCGCACTGTCAGAGGGTCAGTACTGAGGGAGTGCCGCACTGTCAGAGGGATCAGTACTGAGGGAGTGCCGCACTGTCAGAGGGTCAGTACTGAGGGAGTGCCGCACTGTCAGAGGGTCAGTACTGAGGGAGTGCCGCACTGTCAGAGGGTCAGTACTGAGGGAGTGCCGCACTGTCATGAGGGTCAGTACTGAGGGAGTGCTGCACTGTCAGAGGGTCAGTACTGAGGGAGTGCCGCACTGTCAGAGGGTCAGTACTGAGGGAGTGCCGCACTGTCAGAGGGTCAGTACTGAGGGAGTGCCGCACTGTCAGAGGGTCAGTACTGAGGGAGTGCTGCACTGTCAGAGGGTCAGTACTGAGGGAGTGCCGCACTGTCAGAGGGTCAGTACTGAGGGAGTGCCGCACTGTCAGAGGGTCAGTACTGAGGGAGTGCCGGACTGTCAGAGGGTCAGTACTGAGGGAGTGCCGCACTGTCAGAGGGTCAGTACTGAGGGAGTGCCGCACTGTCAGAGGGTCAGTACTGAGGGAGTGCCGCACTGTCAGAGGGTCAGTACTGAGGGAGTGCCGCACTGTCAGAGGGTCAGTACTGAGGGAGTGCTGCACTGTCAGAGGGTCAGTACTGAGGGAGTGCCGCACTGTCAGAGGGTCAGTACTGAGGGAGTGCCGCACTGTCAGAGGGTCAGTACTGAGGGAGTGCCTGCACTGTCAGAGGGTCAGTACTGAGGGAGTGCCGCACTGTCAGAGGGTCAGTACTGAGGGAGTGCTGCACTGTCAGAGGGTCAGTACTGAGGGAGTGCCGCACTGTCAGAGGGTCAGTACTGAGGGAGTGCCGCACTGTCAGAGGGTCAGTACTGAGGGAGTGCCGCACTGTCAGAGAGTCAGTACTGAGGGAGTGCCGGCACTGTCAGAGGGTCAGTACTGAGGGAGTGCCGCACTGTCAGAGAGTCAGTACTGAGGGAGTGCCGCACTGTCAGAGGGTCAGTACTGAGGGAGTGCCGCACTGTCAGAGGGTCAGTACTGAGGGAGTGCCGCACGGTCAGAGGGTCAGTACTGAGGGAGCGCCGCACTGTCAGAGGGTCAGTACTGAGGGAGTGCCGCACTGTCAGAGGGTCAGTACTGAGGGGGCGCCGCACTGTCAGAGGGTCAGCACTGAGGGAGTGCTGCACTGTCAGAGGGTCAGTACTGAGGGAGCGCCGCACTGTCAGAGGGTCAGTACTGAGGGAGCGCCGCACTGTCAGAGGGTCAGTGCTGAGGGAGTGCCGCACTGTCAGAGGGTCAGTACTGAGGGAGTTCCGCACTGTCAGAGGGTCAGTACTGAGGGAGTTCCGCACTGTCAGAGGGTCAGTACTGAGGGAGTGCCGCACTGTCAGACGGTCAGTACTGAGGGAGTGCCGCACTGTCAGAGGGTCAGTACTGAGGGAGCGCCGCACTGTCAGAGGGTCAGTACTGAGGGAGTGCCGCACTGTCAGAGGGTCAGTACTGAGGGAGTGCCGCACTGTCAGAGGGTCAGTACTGAGGGAGTGCCGCACTGTCAGAGGGTCAGTACTGAGGGAGTGCCGCACTGTCAGAGGGTCAGTACTGAGGGAGTGCCGCACTGTCAGAGGGTCAGTACTGAGGGAGTGCCGCACTGTCAGAGGGTCAGTACTGAGGGAGTGCCGCACTGTCAGAGGGTCAGTACTGAGGGAGTGCCGCACTGTCAGAGGGTCAGTACTGAGGGAGTGCCGCACTGTCAGAGGGTCAGTACTGAGGGAGTGCCGCACTGTCAGAGGGTCAGTACTGAGGGAGTGCCGCACTGTCAGAGGGTCAGTACTGAGGGAGTGCCGCACTGTCAGAGGGTCAGTACTGAGGGAGTGCCGCACTGTCAGAGGGTCAGTACTGAGGGAGTGCCGCACTGTCAGAGGGTCAGTACTGAGGGAGTGCCGCACTGTCAGAGGGTCAGTACTGAGGGAGTGCTGCACTGTCAGAGGGTCAGTACTGAGGGAGTGCCGCACTGTCAGAGGGTCAGTACTGAGGGAGTGCCGCACTGTCAGAGGGTCAGTACTGAGGGAGTGCCGCACTGTCAGAGGGTCAGTACTGAGGGAGTGCCGCACTGTCAGAGGGTCAGTACTGAGGGAGTGCCGCACTGTCAGAGGGTCAGTACTGAGGGAGTGCCGCACTGTCAGAGGTCAGTACTGAGGGAGTGCCGCACTGTCAGAGGGTCAGTACTGAGGGAGTGCCGCACTGTCAGAGGGTCAGTACTGAGGGAGTGCTGCACTGTCAGAGGGTCAGTACTGAGGGAGTGCCGCACTGTCAGAGGGTCAGTACTGAGGGAGTGCCGCACTGTCAGAGGGTCAGTACTGAGGGAGTGCCGCACTGTCAGAGGGTCAGTACTGAGGGAGTGCCGCACTGTCAGAGGGTCAGTACTGAGGGAGTGCCGCACTGTCAGAGAGTCAGTACTGAGGGAGTTCTGCACTGTCAGAGGGTCAGTACTGAGGGAGTGCCGCACTGTCGGTGGGTCAGTACTGAGGGAGCTCCGCACTGTCAGAGGGTCAGTGCTGAGGGAGTGCCGCACTGTCGGAGGGTCAGTACTGAGGGAGTGCCGCACTGTCAGAGGGTCAGTACTGAGGGAGTGCCGCACTGTCAGAGGGTCAGTACTGAGGGAGTGCCGCACTGTCAGAGGGCCAGTGCTGAGGGAGTGCCACACTGCCAGAGGGTCAGTACTGAGGGAGGGCCGTACTGTCAGAGGGTCAGTACTGAGGGAGTGCCGCACTGTCAGAGGGTCAGTACTGAGGGAGTGCCGCACTGTCAGAGGGTCAGTACTGAGAGAGTGCCGCACTGTCAGAGAGTCAGTACTGAGGGAGTGCCGCACTGTCAGAGGGTCAGTACTGAGGGACTGCTGCACTGTCAGTGGGTCAGTACTGGGGGAGCGCCGCACTGTCAGATGGTCAGTACTGATGGACTGCTGCACTGTCAGAGGGTCAGTACTGAGGGAGTGCCGCACTGTTGGAGGGTCAGTACTGAGGGAGTGCCGCACTGTCAGAGGGTCAGTACTGAGGGACTGCTGCACTGTCAGAGGGTCAGTACTGAGGGAGTGCCGCACTGTCAGAGGGTCAGTACTGAGGGAGTGCCGCACTGTCAGAGGGTCAGTACTGAGGGAGTGCTGCACTGTCAGAGGGTCAGTACTGAGGGAGTGCGACACTGTCAGAGGGTCAGTACTGAGGGAGTGCCGCACTGTCAGAGGGTCAGTACTGAGGGAGTGCCGCACTGTCAGAGGGTCAGTACTGAGGGAGTGCCGCACTGTCAGAGGGTCAGTACTGAGGGAGTGCCGCACTGTCAGAGGGTCAGTACTGAGGGAGTGCCGCACTGTCAGAGGGTCAGTACTGAGGGAGTGCAGCACTGTCAGAGGGTCAGTACTGAGGGAGTGCCGCACTGTCAGAGGGTCAGTACTGAGGGAGTGCCGCACTGTCAGAGGGTCAGTACTGAGGGAGTGCCGCACTGTCAGAGGGTCAGTACTGAGGGAGTGCCGCACTGTCAGAGGGTCAGTACTGAGGGAGTGCTGCACTGTCAGAGGGTCAGTACTGAGGGAGTGCCGCACTGTCAGAGGGTCAGTACTGAGGGAGTGCCTGCACTGTCAGAGGGTCAGTACTGAGGGAGTGCCGCACTGTCAGAGGGTCAGTACTGAGGGAGTGCTGCACTGTCAGAGGGTCAGTACTGAGGGAGTGCCGCACTGTCAGAGGGTCAGTACTGAGGGAGTGCCGCACTGTCAGAGGGTCAGTACTGAGGGAGTGCTGCACTGTCAGAGGGTCAGTACTGAGGGAGCGCCGCACTGTCAGAGGGTCAGTACTGAGGGAGTGCCGCACTGTCAGAGGGTCAGTACTGAGGGAGTGCCGCACTGTCAGAGGGTCAGTACTGAGGGAGTGCCGCACTGTCAGAGGGTCAGTACTGAGGGAGTGCTGCACTGTCAGAGGGTCAGTGCTGAGGGAGTGCCGCACTGTCAGAGGGTCAGTACTGAGGGAGTGCCGCTCTGTCAGAGGGTCAGCACTGAGGGAGTGCCGCTCTGTCAGAGGGTCAGTACTGAGGGAGTGCCGCACTGTCAGAGGGTCAGTACTGAGGGAGAGCCGCACTGTCAGAGGGTCAGCACTGAGGGAGTGCTGCACTGTCAGAGGGTCAGTACTGAGAGAGTGCCGCACTGTCAGAGGGTCAGTACTGAGGGAGGGCCGCACTGCCAGAGGGTCAGTACTGAGGGAGTGCTGCACTGTCAGAGGGTCAGTACTCAGGGAGTGCTGCACTGTCAGAGGGTCAGTACTGACGGAGTGCTGCACTGTCAGAGGGTCAGTACTGAGGGAGCTCCGCACTGTCAGAGGGTCAGTACTGAGGGAGCGCCGCACTGTTGGGAGCGCTGTGTGAGAGTTATTGGGTAGGATCCTCCGTTACGTTGCCAGCGCACTCACGCCCGCAGATTCCCCGAAAGCATGAGGTGCCCACAATGAGTAACCCCATTAGCTGCCTGCCGGGTCGGAGAATCCCGCTGCTGGCGGGGTGCGTTGCCCAGTATGTGTTGTGATTTACTGAGACACAATGTGATTCACTCCAATTCCCAATCACATCACTGCTCAAACTCAGAATGGAAGCACATCTCTTCAGAACCACTCGCTGTTTCCCTCTCTTTGTCTTTCTCCTGCATTCTCTCTCTGTCTGTCTCTCTCACTGACTCACACTCTCTCTCCCTATCTCTTTTTATCCTTCACTCTCTCTCTCTGTCTCTTTTCTTCTTCACTCTCTCTCACTGCTTCACTCGTTCTCACTGCCACACTCTCTCTCTCTCTCTTTCTGTCTCTCTCACCCCCTCCCCCTTCACTCTATCTTCATTGTCAGTTGAATTTCCTGAGCTCTATCCTGTGATTCCTCACCCATCTGTTACCGCAGATTTCTAGCCCTCACAGATGTCTGGCTGGTCAAAGGTCTGGCGCTGCCCCCTGGACAAGGTACTCTGCACTGACGTAACTGGCACAGAGCACAGCACAAACTGCCTCTCTCCTCTGCACTGCCCCTCACACAGCCATGCCTCGCTCTCTCTCACTGGGATCTTCCTCTGCACCCTCGCGTCCCCCTCCCCACGGATCCCTGTCTCTCTCGCTCTCTTAATTCAATTCCCACAGCATAAAGAGGCCATTCAGCCCATCGGGTCTACAGTGACCCTCCAAAAGGTGGAGTTCAACCCGGGTCACTGGCGGTGTGAGGCAGCAGTGCAAACCACGGTGCCAGCGTGCCGCCACAATGCACCCGCCCCTCACACACCCCGATTCTGTCCTCCCTGCGATCTTCCTGTGCACTCTCCCCTCACACCCCGACATTCTCCTCTCTCTCTCTGGGATCTTCCTGTGCACTCTCCCCTCACACCCCGACATTCTCCTCTCTCTCTCTGGGATCTTCCTGTGCACTCTCCCCTCACACCCCAACATTCTCCTCTCTCTCTCTGGGATCTTCCTGTGCACTCTCCCCTCACACCCCGACATTCCCCTCTCTCTCTCTCTCTCTCTCTCTGGGATCTTCCTGTGCACTCTCCCCTCACACCCCGACATTCCCCTCTCTCACTCTCTCTCTCTGGGATCTTCCTGTGCACTCTCTCCTCACACCCCAACATTCTCCTCTCTCTCTCTCTCTCTGGGATCTTCCTATGCACTTTCCCCTCACATACCCTGACATTCCCCTCTCTCACTCTCTCTGTGGATCTTCCTGTGCACTCTCTCCTCACACCCCGACATTCTCCTCTCTCTCTCTCTCTCTGGGATCTTCCTGTGCACTCTCCCCTCACACCCCGACATTCCCCTCTCTCACTCTCTCTCTCTGGGATCTTCCTGTGCACTTTCCCCTCACACCCCGACATTCCCCTCTCTCTCTCTCTCTCTCTGGCATCTTCCTGTGCACTTTCCCCTCACACCCCGACATTCTCCTCTCTCTCTCTCTGGGATCTTCCTGTGCACTCTCCCCTCACACACCCCAACATTCGTCTCTCTCTCTCTCTCTGGGGATCTTCCTGTGCACTCTCCCCTCACACACCCCAACATTCGTCTCTCTCTCTCTCTCTCTGGGATCTTCCTGTGCACTCTCCCCTCACACCCCGACATTCCCATCTCTCTCTCTCTCTTTCTCTCTGGGATCTTCCTGTGCACTTTCCCCTCATACACCCCGACATTCGTCTCTCTCTCACTTTCTGGGATCTTTCTGTGCACTCTCCCCTCACACCCCAACATTCCCCTCTCTCTCTCTCTGGGATCTTCCTGTGCACTCTCTCCTCACACCCCAACATCCCCCCCCTCTCTCTCTCTGGGAGCTTCCTGTGCACTCTCTCCTCACACCCCAAAATTCCCCCCCGTCTCTCTCTCTGGGATCTTCCTGTGCACTCTCCCCTCACACCCCAACATTCCCCCCTCTCTCTCTCTGGAATCTTCCTGTGCATTCTCTCCTCACACCCCAACATTCCTCCCTCTCTCTCTCTGGGATCTTCCTGTGCACTTTCCCCTCACACAGCCCGACATTCATCTCTCTCTCTGGGATCTTTCTGTGCACTCTCCCTCACACCCCACCATTCCCCTCTCTCTGGAATCTTCCTGTGCACTCTCTCCTCACACCCCAAAATTCCCCCCCGTCTCTCTCTCTCTGGGATCTTCCTGTGCACTCTCCCCTCACACACCCCAACATTCGTCTCTCTCTCTCTCTCGGGGATCCTCCTATGCACTCTCCCCTCACACCCCAACATTCCCCTCTCTCTCTCTCTGGAATCTTCCTGTGCACTCTCCCCTCACACCCCAACATTCCCCCCCCTCTCTCTCTCTGGGATCTTCCTGTGCACTTTCCCCTCACACACCCCGACATTCATCTCTCTCTCTCTCTCTGGGATCTTCCTCTGTAGCCCGCCTTGCGCACATCGATCTCCCTCTCTCTGGGATCGTCCTCTGCACTCCTCTCCTCTCTGTGGGATCTTCCTGTGCACTCTTAAGACCATAAGACATAGGAGCAGAATTAAGTCACTCGGCCCATCGAATCTGCTCCGCCATTCAGTCATGGCTGATATTTTACTCATCCCCATTCTCCTGCCTTCTCCCCATAACCTCTGATACCCTTATCAATCAACAACATTGAAGACACTCAGTGATTTGGCCTCCACAGCCTTCCTGCGGCAAAGAGTTCCACAGATTCACTACCCTCTGGCTGAAGAAATTCCTCCTCATCTCTGTTTTAAAGGATCGTCCCTTTAGTCTGAGATTGTGTCCTCTGCTTCTAGCTTCTCCTACAATTGGAAACATCCTCTCCACGTCCACTCTATCCAGGCCTTGCAGTATCCTGTAAGTTTCAATAAGATCCCCCCTCCAGAGTCCTCAACCGTTCCTCATACGACAAGCTCTTCATTCCAGGGATCATTCTTGTGAACCTCCTCTGGACCCTTTCCAAGGCCCAGCGCATCCTTCCTTAGATACGGGGCCCAAAACTGCTCACAATACTCCAAATGGGGTCTGACCAGAGCCTTATACAGCCTCAGAAGTACATCCCTGCTCTTGTATTCTAGCCCTCTTGACATGAATGCTAACATTGCATTTGCCTTCCTAACTGCCGACTGAACCTGCACGTTAACCTTAAGAGAATCGTGAACATTAACTCTTCCCCTCTCTGGGATCTTTCTGTGTACTCCTCCCCTCACTCACCCAGATCATGGAAGAATCAAGTAACGAGGCACTGTGGGTAGAACTCAGAAACAGGAAGGGGGCAGTCACTATGATGGGTGTACTACAGGCCTCCCAACAGCTCACGGGAAGTTGAGGAACAGATTCTGGATAGATGTAGAAATAATAGGGTTGTTGTAGTGGGAGACTTTAATTTTCCTCTTATTGACTGGAAATCCCTTAGGACTGGGAGTCCGGATGATGAGGAATTTGTTCAGTGTATCCAGGAAGGTTTCTCGTACCAATATGTGGATAGTCCAACTAGAGAGGGGGCTATATTGGGCCTATTACTAAGGAACCAGCTTGGCCAGGTCATCAAAGTTGTCGTGGGAGAACATGTGGTGAACAGTGACCACAATTCCGTACGCTTTCGGATACTCATGGAAAAGGAGGAGTATTGTCCTCGGGTCAAGGTACTAAATTTGGGGAAGGCTAACTACACCCAGATTAGGCTGGATTTGGAGGCTGTTGTTTGGGGGAGGCTGTTTGAAGGTAAATCCACGTTTGGCACTGTGGGAGCCTTTTAAGGAGCAGTCGATGGGAGTGCAAGGCAGGCATGTGCCTATGAAAAGGAGAGACAGGAAAGAACCATGGATGACAAGGGAAATTGCGAGTCTAGTCCAAAAGAGAAAGGAAAAAGATGTGAGGTCATAGATCATAGAATTTACAGTGCAGAAGGAGGCCATTCGGCCCATCGAGTCTGCACCGGCTCCTGGAAAGAGCACCCTACCCAAGGTTAACACCTCCACCCTATCCCCATAACCCAGTAACCCCACCCAACAGTAAGGGCAATTTTGGACACTAAGGGCAATTTATCATGTCCAATCCACCTAACCTGCACATCTTTGGACTGTGGGAGGAAACCGGAGCACCCGGAGGAAACCCACGCACACACGGGGAGGATGTGCAGACTCCGCACAGACAGTGGCCCAAGCCGGAATCGAACCTGGGACCCTGGAGCTGTGAAGTGATTGTGCTATCCACAATGCTACCCTGCTGCCCTTGGCAACTAAAATCAGATGAAGCACTTGAAGAATACAAGGGAAGTAGAAAACAACTCAGCAGGGAGTTAGGAGGGAAAAAAGAGGTCCGGAATATCCTTGGCAGACAGGATTAAGGAGAATCCCAAGGTATTTTATATTAGGAACAAGAGGCTAGCTAGAGAAAGAGTTGGTCCACTCAAGGACAAAGGAGGAAAATTATGCATGGAACCGAAATAAGTAGGTGAGATCCTGAATGAGTATTTTGCATCGGTGTCTCAGAGGGATGTGTAAACTCTTTAGAACAGGTCATTGTTGGGAGGGAGCCAGCCTGTTACCCGTTGAACTCTCGATGAACTGCAGGCTGGCTCTGGACACCGTTATTTATACAGCAGTCAAGGGGGAGGAGTCATGGGCGGAGCCAAGGGTGGAGCCCTGTACAAATTCCTGAGCATTCCCAGAGCTACTCCCCCTAGTGGTCGGATAACGCTACTGTGCTTACAACGGTATTGGCAAATACGGGGTGAATTACTAAGTTACATTCACCACAGACTTGGAAGAAAACGTAGCGGGTCTGATTAGCAAGTTTGCAGATGATACTAAGATTGCAGGAGTTGCGGATAGTGATGAAGATTGTGAAAGAATACCACAGGATTTAGATAGGCTGCAAAATTGGGTAGAGAAATGGCAGATGGAATTTAAACCGGACAAATGCGAGGTGATGCATTTTGATAGATCCAATTCAGGTGGAAGCTATAAAATAAATGGCAGAACCATCAGGAGCATAGAGACACAGAGAGATCTGGGCGTGCAGGTCCACAGATCCTTAAAATTGGCAACACAGATGGAAATGATGGTAAAGAAAGCATATGGCATGCTTGCCTTCATCGGACGGGGTATCAAGGATAAAAGTTCGAAAATTATGTTACAGTTATATAGAATGTTGGTTCGGCCACATTTGGAATACTGTGTCCAATTCTGGTCGCCGCACTACCAGAAGGACGCGGAGGCTTAGGAGACAGTACAGGATGTTGCCTGGTATGGAGGGTATTAGTTATGAGGAGAGATTGAATAGACTGGGGTTGTTCTCCCTAGAGAGATGGAGGCTGAGGGGCGACCTGATAGAAGTTTATAAAATGATTAGGGGTATAGATAAGGTGAACAGTTGAAGGCTTTTTCCCAGGGCGGAAATGAGTTACAAGGGTTCAAGGTGAGGCGGGGGACAGGTTCAGTGGAGATGTGCAGGGGAAGTTTGTTACACAGAGGGTGGTGATGGCCTGGAATGCGCTGCCAAGGGAGGTGGCTGAGACAGATGCGACCTTTAAGACTTATCTGGATCGGCACATGAACAGACGGCGTATAGAAGGACAGGCGGTTGGTCTAGATAGGACACGCGATCGGCAGAGGCTTGGAGGGCCGAAGGGCCTGTTCCTGTGCTGTATTATTATTTGTTCTCCTTCTAATCAGACAATTGTGAACTGCTTCGAAAGAAACTGCAAATTTGTCTACAGACATATCTTTACTGAACTGCAGTGAGAGAAGATGCTTGACTTCTGCTCGCAGCCCAGTCTAAAACTCAACTAAACGTCTCTTTGCAAAATGCCTGGTAGATTGGCACCTCCCAGTAATGCGGAATGCCGCCGATAGATGCCAGGAGAGGTGTCGTTCTGGATTTACCCAGCGCCATACGAGATTTAACAGGATCTCACGATACACCGCGATCCGGATACCGCCCACTATGGGCGGGATCAGTATTTGGCAAATCTGCATATTGGAGTAAGATGGCTAGTCTCATTCTGATGTGCACTCGCCTGATCTACCCGAGACGTTGGGATTTAATCCCTTCGCTTCGGTGACCTCAGACGAGCGCCATTGAATACTGGTCCCCACAAATGGGGATGTTGGTGTTCAATACCGGGGCCCTCGCAAGGCTGCATACTTAGCCCACTACTATACTCCCAGTCAAAAACAGGAGCCAAAAATCGAGTGGGATACTGTAGGGAACCAGGGCCCACCAGATAAGGGTAGGGACCAGGCAGAAACCTACCATCACCACTCTGACACCGGCGAGCCCCGGCTTGGATACAACCACAAGCCCCGGCTTGGATACAACCACGAGCCCAAGGATGTCCCCCAGGCCCGAATGTGATGAGCAAATGACTGGCCACACTATGGGACACGGGTTAGTCCTGACCCCCACTGACCAATCAGTGACAGTAGTACCTGGATATGAACATGTGAAAGTTATGGTTAATCTCACCAACCTGCACGTACCAACCGAGAGCTACGGCCAGGGATTATTTGTGACCCTGGAACGGTAAATTCTGGAGGGGAGTGGACTGAAAATATGAAGCGACAACAGAGAGGGAGAGTGGAACGAACGGTTGAAGGATATGGGGCAGGAGTTTCAACAGTTATTGCCCTTGACATTGCAGAGATTAGTGCAGAGACTGAGGTTGCGAAAGGGCCAATGAGAGCGGCAGTTAAGGACATGTACCAGGATGGCGGAACTGGTACAGACCTCAACCAGCGAGTCAATCAGCTCGTGTGGAAGGAGTGTGCAGCCGTATCAGACAACATTGACAGACAGGGCGAGATTTCACAGAAAGTGTACAGGGTGCGGGTATGTAACATGTATGTAACACACGTGTTACAGAATCTCCAGGACATCCTACTCCAGCTGGATTTGCACCGAGTACCGAATTGGGTGAGCAATGGCCAATTGAAGGCTTGGAGACAAACGGCCCACCGAGCCCTGAACTCCTGAGGGAATTGACGTTGGCCAATCGCGTTCCCTTTGAGAATGATAACCACACCCTCCTAGTGGGAATGATGTTGCATATTCCCCGGGAAGGGGAGAACAGCACTCACCAGCTTCTCTGGGTGAACATAAGAACATAAGAACTAGGAGCAGGAGTCGGCCATCTGGCCCCTCGAGCCTGCTCCGCCATTCAATGAGATCATGGCTGATTATAGATTATAGATTATAGAACAGTACAGCACAGAACAGGCCCTTCGGCCCTCAATGTTGTGCCGAGCAATGATCAATGATCTTTTGTGGACTCAGCTCCACTTTCCGGCCCGAACACCATAACCCTTAATTTGAGATACTTTGGGAGCAGGGTGTTAGTTGAACCTCTGTGAATGCAAAGGAGCTACCTGGTTGTGCCCAGTGACGACCATTAGTACAGGAGATTACTGCGGGTACACTACATACGGGAACTGCTCGTTAGCGGGTAAAGTGAACAGCCAGATTGTGTTTAATAGTGCTCAATACTGGACTAATTACTACATTGTGACTTCATTCCAAACCTATACTAAGCGTGGGATCAAATGAGAACTGCCCGGGCACAATATCATTCTGACCAATTTGTCCAAGGCCATGCACACCACCTGATGATGCAGTCATGGCTGAACGTAATGATTGCAAGTTTACCAATGACGATCAACAGATCCACCGATATGTCCAAACAGAATTGCCATGCACACGGCACCGAGAGGTGGGTTTAACAGAACTTAAACAGAGGCCGTGCCAAATTGACCGCCTCTGGAATAAGGAGTGGGAGCAGATTAGTATGCGTGCTGAGAAAGCTAGAGAACTGCTTCAAGCCCAGAGTTTCTTCCGTAAACTGTGGAATTGGGATTAAATACTAATATTCACCCATGGACATGAATCATATCCCGTGTGGTTGTAATTCTGCAAGCATTAGTACTTATCGTTTTCCTTGCTTCCTTAAAAGGTAAATGAAGCAGTGGTACTGGAAAAAGCACTCTGTAGTCGCGACAAAGAGCTACAAGTTATGCCCAGTAGTCACGCCGCCTTCAAGCTCCCAGGCATATCTGGCATATCTATTTAGTGGCCTGTTCTTGGGCTAGCAAAGGACCAAAAAGGGAGGCTGAAAAAAAAGGGGGGACCTTAAGATGAGATCCGTTAATACTCAGATAACTAGCTGGGATAGCACTAGAATAGCTAGTTATAAGTTAGTTTATTGAGGACTGAAACTAACCATGCAAAAATATATCCAGTAACCATTATTAACGATAAAACATGTATTCTTCAAACGTAACAGTAAGCGTTTAAAGCTTTAGTAATAGTAAGAGCCCACAATGCATAGTGTGATTTAAGCTCACTAACTTGACCACATTCTTCAGAACGAATCACACAGAAACTATTTGGTCAGCAGAAATACATTCAGAGAAAAACAGTTTTTATTAGAAGTGCCAACACAGGCAATGTACCATTAAGAACGGTGGTAAAGGCAACTAAGAATTTGAACAGGGCAACGGGAAGGGAGCAGTGGTCCAAGAATCCATCAGCTGATCATGCAGTTACCATGCTGCCTAAACTAAAATTCATTGGTCAAGGTACAATCTATAGCTACAAGGATTGGAGTGCAACTGGGGTGGGCAACTGGGGTGGGCAACTGGGGTGGGCAACTGGGGTGGGCAACTGGGGTGGGCAACTGGGTGGGCAACTGGGGTGGGCAACTGGGGTGGGCAACTGGAGTGGGCAACTGGGGTGGGCAACTGGGGTGGGCAACTGGGGTGGGCAATTGGGGTGGGCAACTGGGGTGGGCAACTGGGGTGGGCAACTGGGTGGGCAACTGGGGTGGGCAACTGGGTGGGCAACTGGGGTGGGCGACTGGGGTGGGCGACTGGGGTGGGCAACTGGGGTGGGCGACTGGGGTGGGCGACTGGGGTGGGCGACTGGGGTGGGCAACTGGGGTGGGCAACTGGAGTGGGCGACTGGGGTGGGCGACTGGGGTGGGCGACTGGATTTTGGAAATTGTAGACCTACTGAACTGAGAAGGTTGTCACTTTACAGTGATTTGGAAACTGGCCTGAATCACTCTCCCGCGTACGTTGACCAAGTTGGGAAATAAATCTGTCTCAACAAGAGTTGCTGTCTCCGCGCATCTTTGTGTTAGCTGCGCCGTAATTAAGAGGGAAAATCCCCCACGTAAAAGACAGCTCAGTACTTAGTCTCTGAAAACACTCCTACATATGGAACAATCTGTCTGGACTGTACGCAGAACACTACTTCTCATTGCACCTCGGTACATGTGACAATAAATCTAAATCCATATGGAATGGCACTTTTGGGAGTCCCCTCTCATCCGTCCAAACTGGAGAATCGGTCCAAACTGCTCAACCTCTCTTTCATGAAAGAACTCCTTCACCTCTTGAATCAATCTAGTGAACCTCCTCTGAACTGCCTCCAATGCCACTATAAGCCCTCTTCAAATACAGGGACAAAAACTGTGCACAGGGCCCCAGGCGCTGTCTCAACTTGCGCCCTAGAGAGTGGCACCCCCCCCCCCCTGTACTTTATTCCTGTATTCCACCTGTGAGGAGCGTAGACATTTCAGACGTATTGTATTGTAGTTATCTAGAGCAGTAAGGGTTAAATGTTTGGGTTAGAGTGTCTGTGACTGCCGTATACTTTTAAAAGAATCTTGGTTTGAAAGGTTGGGGGCCGAGCTGCCATTAAACCATCATAAATAAGCATGAGCTAATGGAATGATTTTTTTTGATTAAGGGGGAGTCCCTGTGGAGTTAATTAAGGTGATAGACGCGATTTAACCAAAAAAGAAACTGAGTCCGTTCTGGGTGGGAATCGTGGGGAATACAACTGATAGACAGGAATAAAGTACGCGGGTGCACTGTCTAGGGCACAGTTGAGACTGTTCCTGGAGCACTGTGCACAGTTTTGGCCGTCCTTATTTGAGGAGGGGTAAAGATGCATAGGAGGCATTCAGAGGAAGTGCACTCGATTGATTTCTTTTTCATTTGACCATGGGATGTGGGCCTCGCAAGTTGGGCCCACCATTTATTGCCCATCTCCGAGGGCATTTCAGAGTCAATCACAATGCTGTGGGTCTGGAGTGACATGTGGGCCAGACCAGGGTAAGGACGACAGATTTCCTTCCCTGAAGGAGATCAGTGAACCAAATGGGTTTTTTTTTTATGACTGAATTCAAATTTCACCACCTCCCACGGCGGGATCCGAACCTGGGTCCCCAGAGCATCTGCGTCTCGAGATCATTAGTTCAGCCACTGCCTCTCCGAGAGTTTCCGAGATCAGGGATTCGCCGTACGAAGAGAGATTGAGCAGAGCGGGCCTACAAGAATGAGGGGGAGTCAAACTGAGGTGTGAGATGCTGGAGGGGGTAGAAAGGGGCAGAAGGAGAGTGGATGATTCCTCCTGTTGGACATTCGAGAATGGGAGGCCATAGTTTGAGGCTAAGGGGCGGCAGATTAAAAGCAGGAATGAAGAGGAATTACTTGACTCAAAGGAGGGCGGACTCTCGCCCCCAGAGTGGAGTGGATGTGGGGGACAGTAAACAGACTTAAAGAGGAGATAGAAAGGTTTGAATTAGTGACGGAGAAAGTGTTATGGGGAGCAGGCGGCAGGCTGGCGATGAGGCTGCAATGATATTGAATGGCACAGCGGATTCGAAGGAAAGGCCGAAGCCTGTTGCAGGTTTGTGGTGTTGCCAGTCAGGCAGTTGGAGTGAGTAAAGATTAAAAGGGAAGCTGGTATCATAGAACATAGAACAGTACAGCACAGTACAGGCCCTTCGGCCCTCAATGTTGTGCCGAGCCATGATCACCCTACTCAAACCCATGTATCCACCCTATGCCCGTAACCCAACAACCCCCCTCTTAACCTTACTTTTATTAGGACACTACGGGCAATTTATCATGGCCAATCCACCTAACCCGCACATCTTTGGACTGTGGGAGGAAACCGGAGCACCCGGAGGAAACCCACGCACACACGGGGAGGACGTGCAGACTCCACACAGACAGTGACCCAGCCGGGAATCGAACCTGGGACCCTGGAGCTGTGAAGCATTTATGCTAACCACCATGCTACCCTGCTGCCCTGCTGACAGGAATTGGAAGTGATAGGGGATGAGTAACTGAGGGCGATGGAGAGAGGTTTCATGGATCGCCTCCAGGAATTGAGGAATCACAGTGCCGGAAGGTGACGTTGGCAGAGGCGGATTTCAACGTGAGGATCAGCAGCTGTCGGCAGTAGCTTGTTCCCGAGAATTCGGAAGTGAATAAGGAACTTGAAACCGCGGTGACGATATTCAAATCATCAAAGGAGAACAAAGCAAGAGAGAGAGTGAGAGGGAGACAGGAAACACATTGCACAACAGAGGAGATACACCGTCAAAGAACAAAGAAAAGTACAGCACAGGAACAGGCCCTTCGGCCCTCCAAGCCCGTGCCGACCATGCTGCCCGTCTAAACTAAATCTTTCACACTTCCGGTGTCCGTATCCCTCTATTCCCATCCTATTCATGTATTTATCAAGATGCCCCTTAAATGTCACTATTGTCCCTGCTTCCACCACCACCTCCGGCAGCGAGTTCCAGGCACCCACTACCCTCTGTGTAGACAACATCTACTGCCCTACCTGCATCAATCATCTTTGTGACCTCCTCGAAAAACTCTATCAAGTTAGTGAGACACGACCTCCCCTTCACAAAACCATGCTGCCTCTCGCTAATATGTCCTTTTGCTTCCAAATGGGAGTAGATCCTGTCTCGAAGAATTCTCTCTAGTAATTTCCCCCTACTGCTGTAAGGCTCACCGGCCTGTAGTTCCCTGGATTATCCTTGCTACCCTTCTTAAACAAAGGAACAACATTGGCTATTCTCCAGTCCTCCGGGACATCACCTGTAGACAGTGAGGATCCAAAGATTTCTGTCAAGGCCTCAGCAATTTCCTCTCTAGCCTCCTACAGTATTGTGGGGTAGATCCCATCAGGCCCTGGGGACATATCTACCTTAATATTTTTCAAGACGCCCAACACCTCGTCTCCTTGGATCTCAATGTGACCCAGGCTATCTACACACCCTTCTCCAGACTCAACATCCACCAATTCCTTCTCTTTGGTGAATACTGATGCAAAGTATTCACTTAGTACCTCACCCATTTCCTCTGGCTCCACACAAGATTCCCTCGCCTATCCTTCAGTGGGCCAACCCTTTCCCTGGCGACCCTCTTGCTTTTTATGCACGTGTAAAAAGCCTTGGGATTTTCCTTAATCCTATATGCCCATGACATTTCATGACCCCTTTTAGCCCTCCTGACTCCTTGCTTAAGTTCCTTCCTACTTTCCTTATATTCCACAGGCTTTGTCTATTCCCAGCCTTCTAGCCCTGACAAATGCCTCCTTTTTCTTTTTGACGAGGCCTACAATATCACTCGTTATCCAAAGTTCCCGGAATTTGCTGTATTTATCCTTCGTCCTCACAGGAACATGCCGGTCCTGAATTCCTTTCAACTGACATTTGTCCCCATCAAACACTCCCAGGACAGGTACAGCACGGGGTTAGATACAGAGTAAAGCCATCTCTACACTGCCCCCATCAAACACTCCCAGGACAGGTACAGCACGGGGTTAGATACAGAGTAAAGCCATCTCTACACTGTCCCCATCAAACACTCCCAGGAAGGTACAGCACAGGGTTAGATACAGAGTAAAGCTCCCTCTACACTGTCCCCATCAAACACTCCCAGGATAGGTACAGCACGGGGTTAGATACAGAGTAAAGCCATCTCTACACTGTCCCCATCAAACACTCCCAGGACAGATACAGCACGGGGTTAGATACAGAGTAAAGCTCCCTCTACACTGTCCCCATCAAACACTCCCAGGACAGGTACAGCACGGGGTTAGATACAGAGTAAAGCCATCTCTACACTGTCCCCATCAAACACTCCCAGGACAGGTATAGCACGGGGTTAGATACTGAGTAAAGCTCCCTCTACACTGTCCCCATCAAACACTCCCAGGACAGGTACAGCACGGGGTTAGATACAGAGTAAAGCTCCCTCTACACTGTCCCCATCAAACACTCCCAGGACAGGTACAGCACGGGGTTAGATACAGAGTAAAGCTCCCTCTACACTGTCCCCATCAAACACTCCCAGGACAGGTACAGCACGGGGTTAGATACAGAGTAAAGCTCCCTCTACACTGTCCCATCAAACACTCCCAGGACAGGTACAGCACGGGGTTAGATACAGAGTAAAGCTCCCTCTGCACTGTCCCCATCAAACACTCCCAGGACAGGTACAGCACGGGGTTAGATACAGAGTAAAGCTCCCTCTACACTGTCCCCATCAAACACTCCCAGGACAGGTACAGCACGGGGTTAGATACAGAGTAAAGCTCCTTCTACACTGTCCCCATCAAACACTCCCAGGACAGGTACAGCACGGGGTTAGATACAGAGTAAAGCTCCCTCTACACTGTCCCCATCAAACACTCCCAGCACAGGTACAGCACGGGGTTAGATACAGAGTAAAGCTCCCTCGACACTGTCCCCATCAAACACTCCCAGGACAGGTACAGCACGGGGTTATATACAGAGTAAAACTCCCTCTACACTTTCCCACCAGTGACATACCATGCAATTCTGAAATAAGATAGAGTTCCCTCCTTGTTGCACTCGACCCGTCTGCAGGCTGTGACACGGTCAAACTCACCATCCTCTTCCAATCTCTCTCCAGTGACGTCCAGCTGGATGGGTCTTCGCAACCTTGGGTCCATTCTTACCGACCAATCGCAGCCAGTGAACCACTTGCAACGGCTCCTCTTCCTGTTCCTGTGCCGTTCCCTCTGGTAAATCCCACAATGATCTATCCGTGCTCCTGACTTACTACAATTATACAGGGTCTTGGTGAGGCCACACCTGGAGTATTGTGCACAGATCTCGTCTCCTTCTGTGAGGAAGGATGTTCTTGCTCCAGGGGGAGAGCAGCGAAGAGTTACCAGACTGATTCCTGGGATGGAGGGACTGATGTAGGAGGAGAGATTGAATCGGATAGGGATTGTGTTCCCTGGAGTTGAGAAGAATGAGGAGGAATCTCACAGACTGAACAGGGTAGATGCAGGATGGATGTTCCCGATGGTGGGGGTGTCCAGAACCAGGGGTCACAGTAGACCAGTAGACCACAGTATACGGAGTAGACCATTTAGGACAGAGATGAGGAGACATTTCTTCAGCCAGAGAGAGGTGGGCCTGTGGAATTCGCTGCCACAGGACGTAGTTGAGGCCAAAACATTGTGTTTTGAGGAATGGAGGTAGTTTTAGCATTCGTGGCTAAAGGGATCGAAGGCTATGGGGGAAAAGCAGGAACAGGTTACACATCTGCATGATCAGCTGTGATCATATTGAATGGCAGAGCAGGATCGAAGGGCTGAATGGCCTCCTCCTGTTCCTATTTTCTATGTTTCGGAGTCGGGATTGTATTGGGATCAGGAACAGGCTGTAGGTTGATTGAAGTTCAGAGTTTGAAAGGGGTGAACCTTTCACGGACGTGGAGACAGACATCCTACAGCCTGTTATTTGCTGATGGAACACTCCAGCTCTCTCCTGACCCCTGTCCATATCTTACACAGAACATACAGTGCCGAAGGAGGCCATTCGGCCCATCGAGTCTGCACCGACCCACTTAAGCCCTCACTTCCACCCTATCCCCATAACCCAATAACCCCTCCTAACCTTTTTTGGTCACGAAGGGCAATTTATCATGGCCAGTCCACCTAACCTGCATATCTTTGGACTGTGGGAGGAAACCGGAGCACCCGGATGAAACCCACACAGACACGGGGAGAACGTGCAGACTCCGCACAGACAGTGACCCAGCGGGGAATCGAACCTGGGTCCCTGGCGCTGTGAAGCCACAGTGCTAATCGCTTGTGCTGCCGTGCTTCCCTCATATCCTTTGATACAAGTCCTGCTTCTGGCGACAGTCTCACAGCTACCCCTCCCTCTCACACAAGGTACTGTCATAGGAAGGTTACAGCACAGAGAGTCACCATTCGGCCCACCCTGTCTGTCCTATCTACCTGCGAGATTCCCCCTCCCTCAAAGCTCCACAAATACTTTCAATGCAGATCCTTATCCCAGTAACTTTGGAATTGCTCCATTGACCCCCCTCCCAGCCTTCTCCCCGTGACTCTGCACATTCTCCTTTCTCCGATAACAATCCGATTCCCTCTTGAATTCCTCGCTCGAAGCTGCCTCCACCACACTCTGGGACAGTGTGTGACAGACCCTCACCACTCGCTGTGTGAAACTGTTTCTCCTCATGTCTCCCTCGCTTCTCTCACCGATCATCTTCAATCTGTGTCCCCCTCCCTCTGCTTCTCCATCCTCCTGCCAATGGGAACGGTTTCATCCCTCGCCTCTCTCCGGGACCCCCTCCTGAAATTGAACCTCGACCCAAATCTCCTCTCAACCTTCTCCTCTCCGAGAACATTTCCAACTTCTGCAATCCCTCCCAGTCAGTGAAATCCCTCATCCCCGGAAACATTCTCATCAATCTTTCCCCCACTATCTCTCTCTCTCTACAAATATATAAAACAAAAAAAGAGTGGCTCAGGTAAATATTGGTCCTTTAGAGGATAAGAAGGGAGATTGAATAATGGGAGATGAGGAAATGGCTGAGGAACTGAACAGGTTTTTTGGGTCGGTCTTCACAGTGGGAGACACAAATAACATGCCAGTGACTGATAGAAATGAGGCTATGACAGGGGAGGACCTTGAGATGATTGTTATCACTAAGGAGGTAGTGATGGGCAAGCTAATGGGGCTAAAGGTAGACAAGTCTCCTGGCCCTGATGGAATGCATCCCAGAGTGCTAAAAGAGATGGCTAGGGAAATTGCAAATGCACTAGTAATAATTTACCAAAATTCACTCGACTCTGGGTGGTCCCGGTGGATTGGAAATTAGCAAACGTGACACCACTGTTTAAAAAAGGAGGTAGGCAGAAAGTCGGGTAATTATAGGCCAGTGAGCTTAACTTCGGTAATAGGGAAGATGCTGGAATCTATCATCAAGGAAGAAATAGCGAGGCATCTGGATGGAAATTGTCCCATTGGGCAGACGCAGCATGGGTTCATAAAGAGAAGGTTGTGCCTAACTAATAGTGGAATTTTTTGAGGGCATTACCAGTGCAGTAGATATCGGGGAGCCAATGGATGTGGCATATCTAGATTTCCAGGAAGCTTTTGACAAGGTGCCACACAAAAGGTTGCTGCATAAGATAACGCTGCATGGCATTAAGGATAAAGTAGTAGCATGGATAGAGGATTGGTTAATTAATAGAAAGCAAAGACTGGGGATTAATGGGTGTTTCTCTGGTTGGCAATCAGTAGCTAGTGGTGTCCCTCAGGGATCCGTGTTGGGCCCACAATTGTTCACAATTTACATTGATGATTTGGAGTTGGGGACCATGGCAATGTGTCCAAGTTTGCAGATGACACTAAGATGAGTGGTAAAGCAAAAAGTGCAGAGGATACCGGAAGTCTGCAGAGGGATTTAGATAGGTTAAGTGAATGGGCTACGGTCTGGCAGATGGAATACAATGTTGACAAATGTGAGATTATCCATTTTGGTAGGAATAACAGCAAAAGGGATTATTATTTAAATGATAAAATATTAAAGCATGCTGCTGTGCAGAGAGACCTGGGTGTGCTAGTGCATGAGTCACAGAAAGTTGGTTTACAGGTGATTAAGAAGGCAAATGGAATGTTGTCCTTCATTGCTAGAGGGATGGAGTTTAAGACTAGGGAGGTTATGTTGCAATTGTATAAGGTGTTAGTGAGGCCACACTTGGAGTATTGTGTTCAGTTTGGACTCCTTACTTGAGAAAGGACGTACTGGCACTGGAGGGTGTGCAGAGGAGAATCACTAGGTTAATCCCAGAGGTTGAAGGGGTTAGATTACGAGGAGAGGTTGAGTAGACTGGGACTGTACTCGTTAGTATTTAGAAGGATGCGGGGGGGATCTTATAGAAACATATAAAATTATGAAGGGAATAGATAGGATAGATGCGGGCAGGCTGTTTCCACTGGCAGGTGAAAGCAGAACTAGGGGACATAGCCTAAAAATAAGGGGAAGTAGATTTAGGACTGAGTTTAGGAGGAACTTTTTCACCCAAAGGATTGTGAATCTATGGAATTCTTTGCCCAGTGAAGCAGTTGAGGCTCCTTCATTAAATGTTTTTAAGGTAAAGATAGATAGTTTTCTGAAGAATAAAGGGATTAAGGGTTATGGCTGTTGTGATATGCATCACTGTAAATATACAAGGGGTTAATGTAAATACACTACGACTAAGTAAACACTAGCCGGAGTACCAGAGACGTCATGACATGCAGACATACAGCTAGTGAACATAGAATAGGACACGATCAATGGGCAGTCAAGACACCCAGAGGTGACACTACCACAAGGGGGCATTACACAACCCATATATAAGGACAGGGCCCACATGCTCTGTCTCTTTCCACAGGCGACACTTAGAGAGTAGGACAGGGGCAGATCAGAAGCATCACACCCACCACGTGGCTTAGAGCAGACTGGTTAGTTAGACTGAGTTGCTACAGCAAGATTAGCAGGAGAGTCGAACTCATAGAGAACTGTGCTAATGGTTCAATAAATCACATCGAACTTACTTTAAAGTCTGGAGTATCTTTTGGTCAAAGCTGCATCGAGTTGCAGCCTGTGTTATCCCAGAGTACATAACACAACATGGTACCAGTGGTGCCTGTTGAATCTATATAGTTCAATTCAGCAAGATTGCTGACTATCAGCAACAGCACCCAGGCAAGATGATCGAGATTCCGGTTCCTCAGCAGCTCAGGTACCACGGCAATATCAGTGTCAACTGGCGTGCATTCAAGCAGTGATTTGAGATTTACATGCTAGCATCTGACCTAGATGGTGTGGCCGATGCTGAGAAGATAGCTCTTCTACGCACCATTGCGGGTGAAAGTGCAACAGATATCTTCAACTTCAAGTACTCCAAAGGGCAGGACAAGAGAGACTTCCAGACAGTCCTGGACAAGTTTGAAATCTACTGCAAGGTGAACAACAGAAATCGGTAAAACTGGCGCCGATATACACACCACAAGGCAAAGGTAGGCTTGCAACAGAAGCAAACGGCAATTTTGATTAGCAGCCATCTTGCGCAAGGAGCCGCACATGCGCAGTTCCCGAGAAGACGCCAACCAGCGAAACAGTGTTTTGCGCATGCTCGAGGTACCGCGCATGTGCAGTTGCGAAAAGAGCGCACAGTGAAGGTAAAAGCGATCTGCGCATGCGTCTATGTCACAAGCGTCACAATGTCTGAGGCCCTGTACCACGCCCACTCAAATGGGAAATGTCTGAAAATAGTGAAAAAAAATTGTAACGCCACAAAACACAATTCTTTCACCTGGAACGATAGCACAATGCCTGAACTTCGACCAGTAGCTGAAAGTAACCTCCGCAGAACCCTGCAACAAGCAGTTAGCACCTCCCAAAGAGATGATTTAGACTTTGAAGACTATGACTCAGACGATGATTTCATCATTGGACGTGGCGACCTCAGTACCAAATCCGAACCGCAACGAGATGTGTTGTACATTGAAGCTTCCGACACAGTCATGGACGAGTTATTCGGATTTGAGGATCCTCAGCCCAGCATAGACATCCCGATTCATGAGTACAGGATTCTGCTGTGGCCTGATGCCAAGAGACAGAGAGCGGTACTAGCCCACAGAGAGTGGCCTGACGCCAAGAGACAGAGAGCGGTACAAACCCACAGAGAGAGGCCTGACGCCAAGAGACAGAGAGCGGTACAAACCCACAGAGACAGAGAGCGGTACAAACCCACAGAGAGCAGCCTGACGCCAAGAGACGGAGAGCGGTACAAGCCCACAGAGAGCGGTACAAGCCCACAGAGAGCGGTACAAACCCACAGAGAGCGGTACAAACCCACAGAGAGCGGTACAGGCCCACAGAGAGCGGTACAGGCCCACAGAGAGCGGTACAGGCCCACAGAGAGCGGCTTGACGGCAAGAGACAGAGAGCGGTACAAACCCACAGAGAGTGGCCTGACGGCAAGAGACAGAGAGCGGTACTAGCCCACAGAGAGCGGCCTGCTGCCACACAGAGAGCGGCACAAACCCACAGAGAGCGGCCTGACGGCAAGAGACAGAGAGCGGTACTAGCCCACAGAGAGCGGCCTGACGCCAAGAGACAGAGAGCGGCCTGCTGCCACACAGAGAGCGGCCTGCTGCCACACAGAGAGCGGCACAGCCCACAGAGAGCGGCCTGACGCCAAGAGACAGAGAGAGGTACAAGCCCACAGAGAGTGGCCTGACGCCAAGAGACAGAGAGCGGTACAAGGCCACAGAGAGTGGCCTGACGCCAAGAGACAGAGAGAGGTACAAGCCCACAGAGAGAGGCCTGACGCCAAGAGACAGAGAGCGGTACAGGCCCACAGAGAGCGGCCTGACACCCAGAGACAGAGAGCGGTACAAACCCACAGAGACAGAGAGCGGTACAGCCCACAGAGAGAGGCCTGACGCCAAGAGACAGAGAGTGGTACAGGGCCCACAGAGAGCGGCCTGACGCCAAGAGACAGAGAGCGGCACAAACCCACAGAGAGCGGCCTGACGCCAGAGACAGAGAGAGGTACAAGCCCACAGAGAGCGGCCTGCTGCCTCACAGAGAGCGGTACAGGGCCCACAGAGAGAGGCCTGACGCCAAGAGCCAGAGAGCGGTACAAGCCCACAGAGAGAGGCCTGACGCCAAGAGCCAGAGAGCGGTACTAGCCCACAGAGAGCGGTACAAGCCCACAGAGAGTGGCCTGACGCCAAGAGACAGAGAGCGGTACAAGCCCACAGAGAGCGGCCTGCTGCCACACAGAGAGCGGTACAAACCCACAGAGAGCGGCCTGCTGCCACACAGAGAGCGGTACAAACCCACAGAGAGCGGCCTGATGCCAAGAGACAGAGAGAGGTACAAGCCCACAGAGAGCGGCCCGATGCCAAGAGACAGAGAGCGGTACTAGCCCATAGAGAGCGGCCTGACGCCAAGAGACAGAGAGAGGTACCAGCCCACAGAGAGCGGCCCGATGCCAAGAGACAGAGAGAGGTACAAGCCCACAGAGAGCGGCCTGCTGCCAAGAGACAGAGAGAGGTACAAACCCACAGAGACAGAGAGAGGTACAAACCCACAGAGAGCGGCCTGACACCCAGAGACAGAGAGAGGTACAAACCCACAGAGACAGAGAGCGGTACAAACCCACAGAGACAGAGAGCGGTACAAACCCACAGAGAGTGGCCTGACGCCCAGACACAGAGAGATACAAGCCCACAGAGAGCAGCCTGACACCAAGAGACAGAGAGCGGTACAAACCCACAGAGAGCGGCCTGACCCCAGAGACAGAGAGATACAAGCCCACAGAGAGCGGCCTGACCCCAGAGACAGAGAGATACAAGCCCACAGAGAGCGGCCTGACGCCAGAGACAGAGAGCGGTACAAGCCCACAGAGAGCGGCTTGACGCCAAGAGACAGAGAGCGGTACAAACCCACAGAGAGTGGTCTGACGCCAAGAGACAGAGAGCGGTACAAACCCACAGAGAGTGGCCTGACGCCAAGAGACAGAGAGCGGTACAAACCCACAGAGAGTGGCCTGACACCAAGAGACAGAGAGCGGTACAAGCCCACAGAGAGCGGCCTGCTGCCAAGAGACAGAGAGAGGTACAAGCCCACAGAGAGCGGCCTGACGCCAAGAGACAGAGAGCGGTACAAGCCCACAGAGAGTGGCCTGACGCCCAGAGACAGAGAGCGGTACAAGCCCACAGAGAGTGGCCTGACGCCCAGAGACAGAGAGCGGTACAAACCCACAGAGAGTGGCCTGACGCCAAGAGACAGAGAGAGGTACAAGCCCACAGAGAGCGGCCTGACACCCAGAGACAGAGAGAGGTACAAGCCCACAGAGAGAGGCCTGACGCCAAGAGACAGAGAGCGGTACAAACCCACAGAGAGCGGCCTGACGCCAAGAGAGTGGTACACGTACCATGAAGAGTCGCCGACTCCGCACAGAGAGTGGTCCACGCACCACGAAGAGTCCCCGACTCCGCACAGAAAGCGATGACACAGACTCCACAGCGAGGCCACTGCACAACTCCATTGAGAGCGCACAGACCGACTCCACAGCGAGATCACTGCATGGCTTCACACAGGGAATGATGCCAAACTCCAGAGAGAGCGATATAGGCCTCCACAGTGAGCTCGTTGACAGACTCCACGATGGAAGCAACACAAGATTCCAGAGCGCAGTCCTTGCATGAACAAGACCATAAAGGACCAGCAACCTCATCTGAGCAACCAGCAGCAGACGATGCAAGTCTGCCACACTCAAGTGCACAGCAGGACGACTATGACAGTCTACCACACTCACGTGAACAACAAAAAGACTATGACAGTCTACCCAGATTATTTGACTCTGACAGTCTACCCAGCTCATCTAACCGACAAGAAGACACTGAAGGTCTACCCACTGTATGTGAGACAAGTGACAATGGCTTCACAATTCCCATACAAGATGTGCAACATCTCAGCGAGACTGACAGATCTCAGCTAGTATGTACAGAGGCACTCGACAAACAAAGTGAGGCTACTGGTGACTCCAGTGACACCACGTTAATTCAAACCTCATCTACTCGAGCCTCTTCACAAGAACCTGAAATGACTCCAGACGAAGAGCATCAAGAAACCAAAGGTGAGTCAGGTGAACCAGAAAGGGCTCCAGATGGGGAGCATCGACAAGCCAAAGATGATTCCAGTGAACCGGACATGACTCCAGACGGGGAGCCCTGAGGAATCAGAGACGGCACGCTCAGTGAAACAGCAGCTGCCACAAAGGACACTGACACAAGTAACTTGGTGAAGGACTCGAATTCTCCACTCGGTGTGGTCATTGAGCGCAACAAACACAACAAAAGCTACAAAAACAACAAAGACAACAACAAGAAGCATACCAGAGGCAACAAACACAACAAAAAGCACATCAATAACAACAATCACAACAACAAGAGAACAACTTATACGACATGGTACAACTCTCCACATGAAGGACAATGTTACTGCTCAGCTCAGAACAATGACGAGAGTGAAAATATACCATGGCATGTCAACACATCTTACCAATTCACGTTTGTCATCAAGAATCGCTACCACAAGCATATAAAAAAAAGAGTCCACCTCAGACAATGAAGTGATTTGACCATTTGAACACCTCCTGATGACGTCTTGGTTACGTAAACACCAGGGCACTGACGGCGTTCACAAGGAAATGACAACATCAACATCGACACTTCCATAACAGCACAAGAAAGCCACTCAACCGTGTAAATTCATGAACGTTAGACTCATATCTATTATTTGGTATTGTATAATCCTCAATGTCATCATAACTATTCTTTGATCTTGTATCGTCTTCATAACTTGTTCATGTCATCACTTATTTACCTGTTTTTGTTCAATTTTTCTTTAACACTGTACAGAAAATATGTAACACGAAAAAAGGGGGATGTGGTGATATGCATCACTGTAAATACACAAGGGGTTAATGTAATTACACTACAACTAAGTAAACACTAGAGGGAGCACCAGAGAGGTCATGACATGCCGACATACAGCTAATGAACACATAGAATAGGACACGGCCAATGGGCAGACATGCTCTGTCTCTTTCCACAGGCGACACTTAGAGAGTAGGACAGGGGCAGATCAGAAGCATCACACCCACCACGTGGCTTAGAGCAGACTGATTAGTTAGACTGAGTTACTATAGCAAGATTAGCAGGAGAGTCGAACTCAATAGAGAACTGTGCTAATGGTTCAATAAATCACATTGAACTTACTTCAACGTCTGGAGTATCTTTTGGTCAAAGGTGCATCGGGTTGCAGCCTGTGTTATCCCAGAGTACATAACACATCCACAAAAGATCAGCCATGATTTCATTGAATAGCGGGGCAGGCTCGAGGGGCCAGATGGCCTACTCCTGCTCCTAGTTCTTATGTTCTCTCTCTCTGTGCCTCTCTCTCACTCTGTCTCTCTCTTTGTTTCTCTCTCACTCCATCTCTCTCTATCGCTGTGTCTCTCATTGCATCTCTCTCTGTCTGTCTGTATCTCTTTGTCTCTCTCTCTCTCTCTCTCACTCCATCCCTCTCTCTTTGTCCCTCTCTCTCACTCCATCCCTCTCTCTTTGTCTCTCTCTCACTCCATCCCTCTTTCTGGCTCTCTATCTCACTCCATCCCTCTCTCTCTCACTCCATCCCCCTCTCTCGCTCTCTTTCTCTCACTGTCTCTTTCTCCTCCACATCCTTCCTATAGTGTGGCTCCCAGAACTGGCCACAATACTCTAGTTGGGGTTGACCTGGTGTTTGTTACAGGTTTAACAGAGCATCCTGGCTCTGCAATTCTGTACCCCTGTTAATAACCCCAGGGTGTTGTTTGTTTTATTAACCCTGCCCTCACCCTGTCCTGTCACCTTCAATGATTTATTCATGTGTACTCCCAGGTCCCTCTGCACCTGTGTCTCCTTTAGAGTTGTACTCCTTATTTTACACAGTCTCTCCTCATGTTTCCGATCTGTTTCTCTCTGCCTCAATCGCTCTGTCATTATTACTTTATCTGTTTCCCCCTCTCTCTCTGTCCACCTGAATCAGAGACAATTGTCTCCCTCTCTCTCCGTCTGTCATTTACTCTGTTTCTGACTATTATCTCCCTCTGGGTTTGAGCCCCTCTCTCTCGACACTTCTCTCTCCAACTTCTTTCACTTCTCCATCTCGCCTTCTGCTTCTTTCTTCCATGCTCCCTGTCTCAATGTTTTTCTCTCTCTACCATGCTTTCTCTCTCTCAATCAAGGTGTGGAGATGCCGGCGTTGGACTGGGGTGGGCACAGTAATAAGTCGAACAACACCAGGTTAAAGTCCAACAGGTTTGATTTGAATCACTAGCTTTCGGAGCACTGCTCCTTCCTCAGGCGAGTCCGAGAGCTAGTGTATCCAATCAAACCTATTGGACTTTAACCTGATGTTGTAAGATTTATTACAGTGCCTCATTCAATGTCTCTCCCACTCTATCTGCCTCCTTCCCTCAATCTGTCTCTCTCCATTAATCTCTCTACCTCCATAAATCAATTTCTCTCTCTCTCTCTCACCCTATCAATCTCTCTCCCTATCAGTCTCTCTCTTTCTTCCCTTTCACTAAGTCAGTCTCTCCTTCCACCAACCTCTCCTTGTCCAAAAATTTATCTCTCAATGTCGATCTCCCTGACTGCCTCCTGCTATCTCCATTCTATCACACTCCTCTATTACTTTATCTCGATTTCTTTCTCTCTGTTCCTCAGTCCTCTACCTGTCTGTTTCTCTCTGTCCGTCCCTTGCTCTGTATCTCGTTCAGTCCCTCTTTCTCTGCGTGGCTCTTTCTCACTCCATTCTGCCTCATTCACGTTTCTCTTCCTCACAGAGTGGCTCTTGACCTCTTTGACTCTCTCATTTTCTGCCTGACTTTCTCTATCTCTCTCGGTCTCCCTATCGCTCTCCCCCTCAGTATCTGTCTCCCTATCGCTCTCCCCCTCAGTATCTGTCTCCCTATCGCTCCCCCCCTCAGTATCTGTCTCCCTATCGCTCTGCCCCTCAGTATCTGTCTCCCTATTGCTCTCCCCGTCAGTATCTGTTTCCCTATCACTCTCCCCCTCAGTATCTGTCTCCCTATCACTCTCCCCCTTAGTATCTGTCTCCCTATCGCTCTCCCCCTCAGTATCTGTCTCCCAATCGCTCTCCCCCCAGTATCTGTCTCCCTATCGCTCTCCCCCTCAGTATCTGTCTCCCAATCGCTCTCCCCACTCAGTATCTGTCTCCCTATCGCTCTCCCCCTCAGTGTCTCTCCCTATCGCTCTCCCCCTCAGTATCTGTCTCCCTATCACTCTCCCCCTCAGTATCTGTCTCCCTATCGCTCTCCCCCTCAGTATCTGTCTCCCAATCGCTCTCCCCCTCAGTATCTGTCTCCCAATCGCTCTCCCCCTCAGTATCTGTCTCCCTATCGCTCTCCCCCTCAGTGTCTCTCCCTATCGCTCTCCCCCTCAGTATCTGTCTCCCTATCACTCTCCCCCTCAGTATCTGTCTCCCTATCGCTCTCCCCCTCAGTATCTGTCTCCCTATCGCTCTCCCCCTCAGTATCTGTCTCCCTATCGCTCTCCCCCTCAGTATCTGTCTCCCTATCGCTCTCCCCCTCAGTATCTGTCTCCCTATCGCTCTCCCCCTCAGTATCTGTCTCCCTATCGCTCTCCCCCTCAGTATCTGTCTCCCAATCGCTCTCCCCCTCAGTATCTGTCTCCCTATCGCTCTCCCCCTCAGTATCTGTCTCCCAATCGCTCTCCCCCTCAGTATGTCTCCCAATCGCTCTCCCCCTCAGTATCTGTCTCCCAATCGCTCTCCCCCTCAGTATCTGTCTCCCTATCACTCTCCCCCTCAGTATCTGTGTCCCTATCGCTCTCTCCCTCAGTATCTGTCTCCCAATCGCTCTCCCCCTCAGTATCTGTCTCCCTATCACTCTCCCCCTCAGTATCTGTGTCCCTATCGCTCTCTCCCCCAGTATCTCTCTCCCTATCGCTCTCTCCCTCAGTATCTCTCTCCCTATCGCTCTCCCCCCCCCCCCAGTATCTGTCTCCCAATCGCTCTCCCCCTCAGTATCTGTCTGTCGTATTCAATATTTTCCCCGCGTCTTGACTGTGATAGAGAAATATAAACATGATTCATTCGGTAAGCAAAACTGAACTTTATTTCCGAATTAGAACTGACTGCTAGCAGTATGGCTGAGATTTGAAGTCGGAAGGCAGTCAAATACAAACTGCTGAGTCCGTCCCAAGTCTGCGATATTACAGAAAAGAAGGCGATTCTTATACATAATAGGATCAAGATAACATGAATACAACTTGGTCAGGAATTTGATCGAAAGTAAAACATAAGTAATAATCGTTACAATGGCGTCACCTTGCTGACCTTTAGGGGACTGGAGTCTCATATCATTATCTTGTCTTGTTTTAAGAACTGGACAAACTTGTTTACATACAGGAAGAGACAGCTTTTCAGCTTGTTATTTATTGAGACTGCTTCAAGGTTCATGACGAACATTTTGTATTTTGTATCTGTGTCTTAGGTTAAATTCAATTGTACCAAGAAGACTTGACTAGTTTTCCCATCATGCCATTATTTGCTTCGCACAATACCAGTCTCCCTATCGCTCTCCCCCTCAGAATCTGTCTCCCTGTCGCACTCCCCCTCAGTATCTGTCTCCCTATCGCTCTGCCCCTCATATCTGTCTCCCTGTCGCTCTCCCCCTGAGTATCTCTCTCCCTATCGTTCTCCCCCTCAGTATCTGTCTCCATATCGCTCTCCCCCTCAGTATCTGTCTCCCTATCGCTCTGCCCCTCAGTATCTGTCTCCCAATCGCTCTCCCCCTCAGTATCGGTCTCCCTATCGCTCTCCCCCTCAGTATCTCTCTCCCTATCACTCTCCCCCTCAGTATCTGTCTCCCTATCGCTCTCCCCCTCAGTATCTGTCTCCATATCGCTCTCCCCCTCAGTATCTGTCTCCCTATCGCTCTGCCCCTCAGTATCTGTCTCCCAATCGCTCTCCCCCTCAGTATCGGTCTCCCCTATCGCTCTCCCCCCTCAGTATCTCTGTCCCTATCACTCTCCCCCTCAGTATCTGTCTCCCTATCGCTCTCCCCCTCAGTATCTGTCTCCCTATCGCTCTGCCCCTCAGTATCTGTCTCCCAATCGCTCTCCCCCTCAGTATCTGTCTCCCTATCGCTCTC